>NC_057799.1:34300105-34310019 GCF_018294505.1 Triticum aestivum
GGCCGCGGGCGGCGGGGGCCAGCGGTTCGGCCGGTGGTGGCTGGCGGCTCAGGGGGGTGGAGTTTGATGATAAACTGCAGGCCCTTGATTTCGTATCCAATGGCTGGAAAATCTAATGACCAGAGATGAAAAAGTCAGTCGACTGACGTGTAGCCTCACCCCGCACGTACACATGCACGCACGCAAGACACGCACGCATGCAGGCGTGCAACACTGACGTGTACACATGCACTCACGAACACACGCACATACGCACACATGCATGCAACACTGAAACGTACCCTTGCACGCACGCAACACTCGCACGCCTGCATGCACACAACACACGACGCAAGACACACACTCAACCTATACGTGCATGCACCCTTTGTTAAGGACATGGATTGTTACGGGTATTAATCAATCTTATCTGTGATAAGCAGAACATTGATGTTTGTAGCGGTCTTTATGAATCACAACATATCAAACGGGCTATCAACATAGTAGGCTTATCTACATGAAAAGGATGACGTCACACTCAATGAACAATATCGATTTATGAAATGCCTGCTTCTGACCGCCCTGGCAGACCAAAGGTTCCTCTGCTGTGCGCTGGCTGCGTTGGGTCACTGACATGCAGGCCATGTACCCAAAGAGCCCACACGTCAGTGGAAGAACGGCGCGCTGTCGTATGTCAGAGTCGAGGGCGCCACTCGCTGCACGCCCGGCTGAACACGCCTCCTTGCCGCATTCAAACGCCTCCATGAAACCCGCCCGTGTGGAAGCCGAGAAACCCACTCTAGACGCACGTCCGTTCATGACCGGGCCGGCATTAAACGCAACGCTGGCCGAGCTCCTCCCGTCCTCCATCTATTTAATCTCCTATTTAAACAAGGCCAAACGCCGGCCAAGAATCGCACACCTCCGCCGCTCCCCTATCTCCTCCTTCACCATTTTGTCCACTCTTACAATGGCTTATGAAGAGTAGTTATTCCGCATCCAAGCCGGTTGGGTGGCCCGCCGAGCCCGCCGGATACGAGCTATGTAGCTCGCTGATCCACCTCCCCCCCTCGCCCGACGGAGCCAGTTGCCGCTCCAAGCCGGTGCGCGGTTTAGCAACTCGCCGCTCCAGGCCAGCTCGACGAGGAGCAGCGCACGGGCGTCGTTGCTGCCGTCCACGCCGCCATCTCGTACCGCGTCTCCCGTTTCTGTGGCCGAGACTCCCATGCCGGCGGCCACGCCATGGAAGCAGCGATAGAAGCCAGGTGCGTGGAGAGCGACGAGTCGGTGGCCAGCGCCTCCGCGTCCGCCGCCATCATCGAGGAGAAGTAGAACACGGGAGGCCGCCGCCGCTTGGGTCCCATGAAGGCCACCACGGAGGCGACGCTGGCATACACATCATGTGTCTTGCCGAATCCTTTTGTTGCGAGGACCTACGTCGACCCCGCATATACCTCCGGGGCTCCCGGCAGTCCGGTGATCGTGCTGCCGGACATGGGGAACACAAATCGATCGGCGGGCGACCATTTGGGCCAGGTATTATATACCTGTGCTGTCTAGAACTAGCACCGCGTAGTTCATTTGAATGTAATGAAATCCGTCATGTTTGTATGAAAATCCGGTATCTTATATGATTTCCGTCGTTTGCTTATATGAAATATCGCCGTGTTTGCGTGAATTTCGTCCGGTTGGTTGACTTGCTGTCATAATGTGTGCGGCTACGGTTGGATGGCGTAATTTGCGGGTCGCCGGTCGGTCTGCGAGCGGCTCGGGCGGCGTGGTGGGACAAAAAGAACACAGCTTGTGCGAGCTCGTCTCCAACGTGCGTGCTGGAGGATGCATGAGAACCCGAGCCATTCCTCGTTCATCGGTGGCAAAGGCATTGGTGGACAAAAGGGTCGCCAATATTTTAGCTACCCCGGGCAAGATCCAAACAACCCCTCCCAACAGATTCAAATCCCTCGTTCGCCATGGAATTTTGCCATGTGTTGTTTTCATGGACTAGCAAGATGCCCGTGCATTGCACGGAACATCAAGATGCATTCTTTTTACAAAACACCTGTTGTGATTGACCCATGCAGGAGTAATCCCATTTTGTAAAAACTAATGATTGCTCGAGAATTTTATCGGATAAATGGTATCTCGAGAATTTTATCTGACTCCATTTTTGTATACAAGGCCACAAACCCATATTACAGGTACCAAGGCAAAAATTAATGTCTTCTAACTCAATGTTGCAAGCCACCTTGTTTCCTTGTTTGCCGTGTAAATTAATGTGTATTCTTCTGTTTCATGCACATCAAGCCAATGCTCACACTCCCGCATGCATGAAAGGGATAATTAATGACCTCCTTTGCTAGTAGTACTACGAGGCAAACACCATTAATATTGCATCGATTAGTGTTAGTGGCCTTGTATATCTGCAAATTGTAATTTTGATAGTGGCCTTGTATATAAAAATGGAGGGAGAAAGATGAGAGATAAGGTGAGGAGGAGTGGGGCGTGGTGGTGACTGGTGGTCGGACTGGGCGGAGGCATGGGGATGGACGGCGCATTATGTCTAGGTTTGTATCTCTATAGTCCCCTCTCACACACACCCACGTAGGTGGGGGACGTGCACGAAGAGAAGAGGTGCACGCACGGCGCACATACTCCCGTCTCTTTCCCAACCACACCCGCGCGGGTACACGGTGGAGCTCATTTCTGTACGAAAAGGCAGCCCACGTGGTAACTTGACACGTGTACTAGTTGTCCACTAGATGGAGGGAGGATCGTCTACCACGGGTGAACAAACAAATTGTGACTTGACGTGTTATGTTAAAAAAGAGGCAAACCATGTGGGGCCTACCTTAGAGGCAAGGCTCTATACACTGGAGTACTTTTGATGTGTCCCATCAACTCGCAGAACGAGGAGAAGCTTTCTTAGTATGCTGTATCCCCCGCCCACGGGCGCGGTGGCTCGTAGGATGAGGTGAAGCTTGCTTACTATGCCTTACGCCCGCTCCCTCGCCCACGCGCGCGGTGGCTCGCAGGACGAGGAGAAAATTTTACTACTCCCTCCGTTTACTCCTCGTCCCTACTACCTTGGTTAGAGAGATTATCATATTGTTTGGAATATATATGTCCTTTAGTACTCCCTCCATTTACTTATACAAGGCCACTATAAAAAATACATTTTGCATCTATACAAGGCCACAAATAGTAATCGAGACAAAAGTTACTACGCCCTCCTTTCCAGTTTATGGCTCAATTTCAAAATCTCTCCAACCAAGGTAGACGGTGAGTGGTCGAATTAATTTCGTACTCCTAGTTTGCACAAGTAATTAGTACGCTCGTTTTTCTCAAGAAGTTATGTTTACCGAGGTTAATTAGAACGAATGCATGAATGACCACTAAATTTCCATGAACTTCTACATGCATTGGTGAGTTTTCTCTTGACACTGCTTGCATCGGGTGATCTAACGCACCTCAAAATCCAACATGTGATGGTACTACTACTAGTAGTAGAACTGAGACTTATAAAATGGAAAAACGAATGTTTTTTAGATGAGCCCTATAAACCCTAGTGGGTACGTACTCCGTAAAATCAGATTTTCCCAAAACTAAGTCGCTCAACCTTTATTTGCTTGTTTCCCTTCCTGCCTCCTTGCCTCGAACAGACTATGCCAAACTCCCCTGCCTGCCGCGCGGGAAAAGACCCGCCCTCGCCTTTTTTAGTCCGGGTTTGTATCGATGGATCGCGCGAAGCAGCAAAAACCCAAGCCGTGTCTTGTACTCCTCCGTCGACGCTCGCTTTCATGAATTCTGTACTTCCTGTCGCCGACATGTGGGACATATAGCAACCGGGTCGACGTGTCAAGCACCAAATAACAGTGCAGAACAGTAGGGGGGACGCACCCCAGTCGTACCGCCCCAGTAGTAGTAGTAATGAGCAATGAGACGTCAAATCACAATGCCGCACCTTCCCAGACGGACGAAGCAACCATTATTTCACACTTCGGTTTACCATCATCTCAAACAACGTAGTATTGCTTCTGCCTCAAGAGGGACACGCGCATCGCCTTGGTACATCATGACATGTGGGACCGCATGACAGGCCATGCTCCCCCGCCGATCGCTCGGTAAAATCACCTCATTTTTACTACTATACTTCCTCTGTATCGGTTTACATGGCATGCACGTCGTTCTAGGTTGAGAATTTAACTGGCTATATATGTGATGAACAGTATTTGTTTAGAAACTACACCCGCTTAATAATCCAATGATATACTTTTTGTGACATAGTAACTCAGATTTAGTTAGTCAAATGGATGACCTAGAACTACGTGCACGCCCTATAAACCGAGACGTCTAAAAAAATGAGACGAAGAGGGTAGTTTAGTACGTATCTTTTTAGATCAATATAGTCGGGATTCACCAAGGAGCAAAACCAAGTGGTAGGCTGCACCTGTCGTGTTGGCGTAGCGACTCAAGCAGGGTCAGTCCGCACACGAAATGGCGACACACTTAACAGGACCCCTTTGGTCGACATGTGGCTCATCCACCGTCTTGTTCCACGTGCGATGAACCAAATTATAGTTCGGAGCAACGGTTGGAATTGGAGGCACCCCGGTCGTAGCGCCGCAGTAGTAGAAAATGAGCGATGAGGGGTCAAATCACAAAGCCCCACCTTTCCCGCATTAAGCTGGACGGACGAAGCAACCATCATTTCACTCTAGGGCGCAAGAGCATAAAGAAAAGAGAAAACCAATGATGCGTGCGGCAGCTACCTAGGGCACCCTAGGGTAGGGGTCTCCACTACAGATTATTTTTTTGAAAGTGCCTCCACTACAAATCGGCTTCTCCCTCATCCTCTTGAAGAAAACCGATGATGCGTGCGGTGGTAGGGTTTGTAGGAGTACTACTAGGGTGTGCGGGGCCACGTCATAGTAAACGGGAGAGGGATTGAGTTTGAGTCGACGCCTTAAGTATGTGTGGGCCGCTTGGTTTTAGGGGAACGAGGCAGCATTTTTGGTTCGGGGACCAGTGGAGATATAGTACGTACAAAAAATTGTGGACGTAGGTTCGACCGAAAGGCAATGATGCATGGGCCCTGCATTTTGATATACCCGGGGCCGCGTGAAATTTGCTACTCTACTCAAAACTAGTAAGGTACACATGCATTGAACGCATGAGATTTCGAAACCAAATTATGAATAAATACACACTATAGCATGTAAAGCTTTGAGTCATATATGCATGATGTAGATGTTTGTTTAGTTCTTATAGTTCATCTCATTCAAAATCAATTAGTTTTATAAAAATGTTAAGATTCATGGGGTTGTGCATTGTAAAGCATAAAGTAAAAAACAAATAATGGCAATTCATTTAGAAAAAAATCAATTATGATACGGAAGATTCTAGAACAAAGGAGAAGTGCTTGTGTTTTGAGGTTTTTGCATTATGCTTAAGTTCAACCATGGAGTCTTCTAAATTGTACATGTGGCAGATCTGGTGGAATGTTGATGATATACAACGGCCAGTAGCGCTCGGATTTGCCATCTCTGCACTGTCGGATTAGATTCATCCCGCGACCATCTTTCAAGTTATTCGCACACTATATAGTTCTTGTGCCATAGTTGCATGTCTTGGAAAAAAGCTACTAGTGGGTTGTACTAGCTATTTAGGAATAGAAGATGTATACATGGAAGTTGTAGGGAAAGAGATGACATGGAGTATCTCAATTCCTATGAGTACGGATTGGAAAAGAGATGTCAGTTGGTTGACATCATAGGAACTTTTCTATTGAATCTAGAGATGACATGTATCTCAATTCCTATAAGGAGGGATTAGAAAAGAGATGTAATTTGGTTCATATCATAGGAACTTTTCTATTGAATATACGCTAATGTTTATTTTCCTTTGAAATTATGGGAGTATAGGAATCCATTCATATGAACCAAGTGGCTCTAAAGCTATAGAAATGATATCATGTTTATTTCCTTTGAAATGTGGAGTATATGAATCTATTCCTATGGACCAATTGGCTCTAAAGGAAAAAATCCTATAAAAATCATATCATATAGAGTTCCTATGATATTCCTCCACAGTAAAGGATGGTTGAAATTGCTGCAGGTGATACGATGGTCTTTCTTTGTAGACTCCTCCCCCATCTTTATAGTTACCTCTCGAAGATGAATGAAATGATATATACAGGGTATTCTACATGTGCAATTTGGTACACAAAAACTCGGTAAAAGTTTGTGAGGTTCGAATTTTCAATAAAGCTATATGCACTGCATTTTGGAACGGAGGGAGCATACGGCAGTTGCTAACACTCACGTGGAAGATTTGTGTGTAGGAGGAGTGGCTGTTCTATTAAATGACATCGCAAAACTGACAGTGTCGGATGCCGATCTAACGGTTCTTACGGCGTTCGTCAGGAAAAGGCTTGTGGCGAACGTTTGTCGGATAATGATTTACGGACACATGCATTGCATTGATACGTGCCCCCCTCTCTCTCACGCACATGCACCCTCCCGAGTCCTCTCGCACCCACTGTCTATCTGCAGGTAGACGTCACACACATATGTGCTCTTCACACCCTACCCTCAGAACTTCTAAAAAACAAAAGACGTCGCGCGCATTTTATTTTAGCTCACACGTCACACACTTATACTATTACTCTTGTGGCGAACGTTCTTTGGGCATAGTATATTATACTCTCACGAAGAGAAGCGGTGCACGCACGCACTAGTTCTCTCACACCCACTCGCGGGTACACGTAGGAGCGCATTATTTTGAAGCTGGTACAACAAAATCACTCCACTATATATATAAGCAGGAGCCTTAGCACTTGCTTTACTAGGGTTCCTCTCGTTCACTCTCTCATGCTCTCCAGATCTAAGCAAGACATAGGTGGCCACACTCTCTCTCAGCTCACGGCTGGTCACAAATCCGGCCGGACAACCTCGACCGGGGCAGGGGTGTAGGTGCATCGTTCACGCTGTCGTCGGCGGCGAGGGAGGAGACCAACGGCTGCCCGCGCGTCCCGATCGGCGGCCGTGCCGTTCTCTCCGAGAGAGCGCCGGCTCCGGAGGGCCTCCGACCCCTTCTTCCTCCCTGCGGTATTGTGGCCAAGATGCGGCCTCCCGACGCCGTCTTTGCCACATGCCGACGACCCTCAGGTATATAGTCCTTCGAAACCTGCCTTGCTCTACTGCCCCAACTCCCCACTTGGCTTCGTGTGGATCTTTTTCTACTTCCGTCCGCTGTTCCAAAGACACCTAAACTTTTACTATTATTAGAGGTAAAGCTAGTTCATACAGTCGACTCTAAGAGTTGGTTCAAACAGCGAAGAAAGTGGGAAAGCTGTAGCATGAATCTAGGACTTGGTTCTAAGAGGAAACGGGGGAAAGTAATAGATACTGGCTACCCAACCAGTCTCTTGGTTGAAAAGACGAAGAAAGCATGGTGGATGGCGAAGGGTGGGGGGAAGTGGACCTATCTCTTTGTTGAAAAAGGAAAGAAAGTGACGGGTGTTGGGGGACAACGCAAATGAGAATGAGCAGGTCTAGATTTCCTGTGCTCACATAGGAAAATGTCGCCGAGGAGATAAAAAATGGGACAAATGCATACATGCTGCCTGAGTGTTTCCCGCTCTCGGCAACCACATCTGCCTCACCACTTTATGCCTATGCTATCCCTACGCCCATATCGCTACCGTTAATGTAAAATCACATGAAGCATTAAGCAATGCCACCTAATGTCACTATAAGTAATGGTCTAGTGCCGTCGATAAATTGAAGCAATGCCACCACCATTTTATGAAGTGCTTCCGTCTTGCTTTATTTCCCATGAATTGTGTTTTTGCAGTTACACTTAAATCTCACACCGCTAACATTGCTTCATCCCAGTGGAACTGCACAAATTTGATTGCACATTTACTGACCATGTGCTACTCTCATGACAGTAATACTAATGCTATTGTTCTGCATGTTAATCTAGTGGCAGTGTTGATGTGATGTGATGCTACTTACTTAAGGACACATTCATACTGTCAATCTAGTGCCAATTATAACACAATAGATGTTGTTGTTAATCATACACCACTGCAAATATCTGTCACTGTTTAAATAACCGTATTTCGTATTTGCACAAACAGGGATGTCTGTCTCCATATCGTTTCGGGATGTCTGTCTCCGTATTGTTTCTATCCGCGCAATCAAAAGCACACACCTTAGTTTTAGTAGAACTGCGCAAAATGAGAAGGCTATCCCTCGTTGCCGTCGTCTAACCACCCGTCTTCCAGGTATTCCTATATTGGTAGTTACTAGGTAGAATGACCAACGCAATCTAAAAGAAGCTGATTCATACGTTTTACTTCCTGATTGCAGTGCAGGGACGAGCGAAAACATCTGCATCCTAGTCCGGAATGCACTTTCTTCTAGTTCATCCATGGACCGAGGACAAGCTGGCACGGCTGCACGGAGGTTTTTGGGACAGGTGCGCGGACAAGAGGCATTGTGGTCTGCTTATTTATGCAAATAGCAGTGCTTAAATTTAGTGGAATGCACAAGACTTTCAGCTGGTCAGTACACTGCATGGTTCAGTTCAGCATTCCAGCCGAGAACAAAATTATAATTGGTTATTCTGGAATGAGAGAACCTAACCCTGGATGGTGGCAACAAGAAAAAACCAGAGTGAACTGCAGGAAATTTAAGCCTGCCGGGAGGCCCTTTGCTCAGAGAAGCCTTGCTTGTTTTTTCCTGATTTGTAAACCTTCTCATAACTTTGTCTTTTGCTATTAACTAGTATATGTTTGTTATGTTCAATGAATCATTGAGATGTATAAAATTGCTTAACTTATGCTTTTCAAGTTTTTTATGAAGCCGAGTTTAATGTGAGTGTTCCACATGAACGCTGGACTAGCGTGTGAACGTTTGGAATTTACATTGTGGCCTTAGTTAACTGCATGAACCACTGTAACAAGATACATAGTTGCTTATATGTTAGACAGCAGATTGTTGATTGTTAGCTGGTCGATAGCCTAGTGTTGAAGCAAGCTAAGCCAATGTGCCGTGTTTTGGACAACTGCTTACAAGTGGGGTAGCACCAACAGTGTTTACAAGTACTTATGTATATGTCGGCGCACAGTTCTCGAACGAGTACTCTATTTCATCAAAACACACACTGCTCGTATGATAAAACTAGTGAGGACGCATCTGTTTCGGCAACAATTACGATGATTCACGGGCACACAAAAGTAGCAGCAGTTCCCATAGACGGATTCAAACAGAGTACTAGCCCCAGAGGGCTCGATAACAGGCAAGGTTCGGATAATTAGACAGAATCCAAACTACTATTAAACACTAGCTAGGGCAAGTATTTCATGCCTCGATCTAATTTGGGCTGGACACAAGACGAACCTTGCCATGAACATCATCGAGGACGTCTGGCAGTAGCTCAATCCTGTGAACCTTCATGAAGACAACCTTGTGGCCTTGCCACTCATAAACTTGTTTGTGGAGGCATGCCACGTCATCTTCCTGCGTAATCTTGACAAGAACAGTATGCCTCACAAACGAAGGAGTAGCTTTGAACTTCTTGTGCTTCAGTGCACCCTGGACAACACGCCTGACAACAGTGAGGCTGGAATACAACTCTTCATTGGTATAAGCGCAAATGGCTTCCAGGATCCAACAGCCTAAAAACTCTGTTTTCCCAGTGAGTATATTCAGGTCATTCGCCTGATAGCGAGTGACATGTACAACCACACAATCCTTGTCTGCATCAGGGCTCCAATTGAAACAGAAACAAATTCTGAATTACTTTCCAGTATAAGAAACACAAGTTATTTAAACCACTATGTATAGCATGTCATCGAAGCTAATAAAATTTTGCATTATTCATCACCACATACTTAGATGAAAAACCACAATCGAGATCGCCAAAGA
>NC_057799.1:34310350-34329733 GCF_018294505.1 Triticum aestivum
CTCCATGTTCTTGGAGCTCTCTGTCTCGTGGGGATCAGCCTCCCGCGTCTGCTCCAATATCGGCAGATCTTTGCCTGGTTCTCCTTGGTCCATCATGAAACTGACGAATACTAGGAGACCATTGAAAGGAAAACACAATCGCAATGACAATGAAACAAAAAAGAGAGTGAGGATCGGTTACTGCTTTGCAAAAGTTCTTTTTTTTATCTCTAAACAAAAATATACCAACATCACGGATCCGCTTACCTTCCCTTCGTTGGGAGAGAAGAACAGTGGCAGATGCGAGTGTTGCCTTTCTTGAAGACGGTGAGGAAGAAGGGGATTCAGCGAAGAGTGAAATGATGGTTGCTTCATCCGTCAAACTTAGACTGCGGGGAGGTGGGGTTTTGTGATACGACGGCTCGTTATTGCCGCGCTACGATCGGGGTGACTCTCCGCCTGCATACTGCCTTCTAATATGGTGGATGGCATTTGGGCCCGCGCGCTGCATGGCCCGCATGTCGGTGAACAAAAGCATAACGACATTCAGTAGAGGGAGACGTTTCGATGACATAGGAGGAGCCAGAAGCGGTATTGTATCCACTGTACTAGTAGTAATTGTTTTTCTGGGTAGCTATAGAGTGTCTCCACTGCACTAGTAGTAATTGTTTCTCTAGGCCCAAGACAAAACAGCCCATCCACCCTAGTAAATAGTAAAATCAATTCAAAAGTCCATATATTTACTGAATGAGAGGCGCTACCCACACCCAGCACACCGCGCCCCCCCAAAACCTGGGTGTTCTTCTTCCTCCTCACTCCCACCCACCTCACGTCAGCTCGCTCCACTCGTACCCCCAAATTCCTCACCTCACTCCTACAGAAAACCCCAGCTCCCCTTCTTCTTCACTCGCACTACAACTAGGATCATCATTCGTTACTCTGCTCAAATCCGTGAACGCGACGCGATGCCCTCGAGGAAAATGGAGTCGGCTGACCCCAACGCCAAGAAGATGAGGCTCCCGCCAGCGACGACGCCTGTTGTAGATCCCGCACCCGGCAGCGCGGGGAGAAGCGGCAACCCCGCCCCCACCGGATCCTAGGAACCCATAGAATCTCGGGTGGACCGCATCAGCGATCTCCCGAACGCCGTCCTTGGGGAGATCATCTCGCTTCTCCCCACCAAGGATTGCTGCCGCACCCAAGTCCTCTCAATTCGGTGGCACCCACTATAGCGCACCGTGCCCCTTAGTCTCGACTGTCTCAGCTATCTCTCTTCAATGATTTTGAAATCCCCAGAGCCATCATCTCCTCCCACCAGGGCTCCGTTCAAAGCCTCTGCATCCCGTCATGCTACCTGAGCAAGCATACCATGCCCTGCACGGTGGACGCCTGGCTGAAATCCCCTGAATTCACAGAACTACAGCTGCTTGAGTTCTACTATTCCCCTGGAAATCACCTACCAGATACCGAATGCCATCTACCTGTGCCCTCAGCATCGATGTCCATCTCGCGGTTTTCCTCCTCTCTCCACACCGCCACCTTTGCGCTGTGCGACCTACCAGACAATCTGGTACTAAACCTCCGACTCCCATTTCTCAAGAAACTTTCACTTGTGCGGGTTCGTATATCGGAGGCCTCATTGCACAGCATCATGCACTCCAGTTGCCCTGCCCTGGAGTGCTTGGTGCTTGTTTTCACAGTTAGAATCGGTTGTCTCCAAATAAAGTCACCTAACCTTGTAAGAATTGGAATTTGTTTTGACGGAAGGCAGCTCATCATCCAAGATGCCCCTTCACTTCAAAGGTTGATCCTTGATTCTAGTTATTCACCGTTGCAAATAACCGTCCTCTCTGCGCCTAAACTAGAGACCTTGTGTGTAATACATGATCTCTGTGCTCATTTCAATATGGTGTTTGGCTCCACAGTTCTTCAGGTACTTTACATTATCATCTACACTTGTAACCATAAGCTGCATTTTAAATTTCTGCGCATAAGTTGTATGTCATCTTGGAGTAGACATTTTATACTAATATTATGTTCTATGCTCAATGAAGAGTTTCTCCATGGGTGGCCTATCAATGGTCTTGGCTTCTGTCAAGATCTTATATATCCAAATGAATAGTTTTGATCTGAACAAGATTATTGGCTTGCTGCAATGCTTTCCATGTCTGGAGAAGTTGTATATAAAGGTGATAATTTCACGCACATTGGAACCCCGCATATAGTGTACTAGAATTAACCGTTCAGTTGTTGCTCTTTTGACACTCTTTTTTTAGACCTTAACTGTTTTCAATCTTCATGTCTATTTAGGCAACAGGACGGGGTAAGAAAGTTATAACCAATCGGTGGATTCGTAAGCATCAGGATTTTCTCACTTCTCATGAGATTCGATTGAAGACAATAACACTAGAACGATATGTAGCCAACCGTGCAAACACTAGATTTGTCACATTCTTCCTGCTGAATGCGAGGTTACTATTGTCCATCAGGCTTAAGTTTATCAGTAGCATGGTTTTGACGGATGGGTATGTGGAAAAGCAAAAAAAGGAGTTTCGGGTGGGCAAAAGAGCTTCTGAACGTGCCGGGCTTCTATTTACAACATATTGTGGTCATAATCCAGTAAATTTTATGACCCAGGATGTTCATTCTATGGACCTGACCGATCCATTTGACTGTGACTGCCAAAAACAGTGCTGGAGTTATATGTTGTTGCCCTTTTCAACCTGGGTTTTTTTGTAAACCCGATGAACAATTAACCCTCGTGCTTTTGTACAGTTTGTAAGCTGGAGTTAGATGTTCTTGCCCTTCTCAACTCGGTTGTGACTGTCATATTTTCTTTGAAGCAAGGCAAATGGCTTGCCAGTCATTTAATTTAGAGTGAAATATTGTAACAACTAACAAATCCCAACCAAGGGAAATAACATCACTCTCGCCGGCTGCTTGAGCTCACTGTGCATTACAGAAGCCAAGTGATTAGCCCCCACCAACACCCACAAACTTATTTCCAACTAGCACATCAAATGGGCTGTAAATTCTCATAGGAAGGGCTGCATGACCGTCACAGATTTGGATTCTGACATTTGGGACCCGCGAGGAAATAGCCTATCCAAGATGGTGTCAACTTACTAGCCAGTCAACAAACGATTTTGCCTACCAGCCGTTGGATTGACATCCAACATCTGACGTGTATCTTCTATCTCTTGTCTTCTTCTTCCTCCAGCCACCCAAACCAAACCACCGCGTCGGCTCCGCCTGCTCCCGCCTCCCATGGCTGGCTGCGCCTCCGCCGCCCTACCGTACGTACCCTCCAATGTTGGCCAGTCCCTCCCTCTATTCCCCCACATGTCCTGTTATTCTCCGGCGACGTCAGCCCCAACACGCACCCGCACCCGAACCAGTCAACCCTCGTACTCCCCTCCGCCTGCGACTGGACCGGCGCATCTTCCACGGCTCCTATTCGTTCCGTCCGAGACCTCACCGTCGTCCTCCGCCTTGCGCCTTGGTTCGCTCGCCATGCGCGGTGCGCCGCCCTCTTGCGTTGTCAACGTCGTCAACAACCGAGAGGAACAAGGAGATGACTGTACGTGGAGAGGATGACAGTAGGGACCCACCAGCGTCATGGCAGTACGCAAGCAAGTGCCTCTATATTACAAGCCCAAAAATATGGTTCCTCCCAATGGTTGGACATCTGGGGCTCACGCCATTGTCAACGTAGTCCATAAATGCGAGAATTACACTACGAGCGGCTGACACCAGGGACCCAGCAGGTCGCGCAGTTTTTTTTAAGGAACAAGCAGTTGTTATTTATACTAGTTTTAGCGATGGATCAGGGTAACAACGGGGTTGTGCGGGGGCTGTGGCCCGTCTAGCCAGGGTTTTATTTATGTTTACCACATCATGAGCCCAGTTGTGTTTTTTTCTTGCTGAAAATGGCTAGCCCAGTTCTATTTTTTTTAAGAAATACCCAAACGAGGCCTACTTGCTTTATCAGCCCTGCTGGGCTGCAAATCTTTCAAGACGAGGAGAGTTTCATTCGGTTTGCCCAGAAATGGGCTGTACATTTTTAAAACACATCAAACCGGGAATTAGTTTCAATTTTTTTCATTACAAGATTTTAAATTCCATTGATTTTTATGCGTGGACAATTATTTGGATTTTATATGTATATAAATTATATTTCAAAATAGTTTGAATGTGAATCGATATTTCGGGATTAAAAACAGTTGACCGCACCGAAAGATGCAAAAAATTCGTATACTTTTTAACCGTGGCCACAATATGGGGTGTAATGCTAACAAAAAGAAGATCAGCTCCAAAAAATTCTTAAGAATTAGCAAATGGGCTGTACATTATTAGAAATAATGCACACGAGAGCAGTGACTATTGGATGTCCATCCAACGGCTGTCATGCTTCTTCAATCTCTGCTTTTCCTGCTCCAGCCGCTCAAACAAGCACCGGCGGGACTGCCTGCTCCCTCCTCCCGCAGCCGGCTATGCTGCCACACAGGCCTCACCGCCCCACCGTACTCCCATCGCTGGCCTAGCCATCCCTCTACTCACCCACACCTGCTGTTATTCTCCGGGGACGGCAGACGAACCAGTAAACCCTCGTACTCCTCCGCGTGGGAAACAACTTCCGAGTCTTCCCTGGCTCTGTGTCATTCCCTTCATAGGCCTCGCCGTCGTCCACCGCCCTGGTGCTCTCGGCGCGGCCTGGTCAATGTGGTCAATGAACGAGATCCATCAGAAGTGGACTGTACGTGGAGAGGCTGACAGCTGGGTCCACGGCCGCACGCAAGGAAATGCCTTCTTATTACGCGCAAAATAATGATTCCTCCACCTGACAGCTAGGACCCACGGGAAGGGCTTCTGTATTTCACGAAAAAAATGTTCCCCCCGCTGACAGGTCAGATGCACCAGCTATATCTTCGCACGCAAGGAAGTGCCTCCTTATGACGCACACAAAAATGAATACCCCCCTGCTAGCTGGGACCCACCATAGTGGGTGGCTGACTTGTGGGCTTACTAAGTTGACGGGGACAGAGGGCTTTGTCAACTTAGTCAATATGAACGATTCTAGCTCCAGTGACCGTACGATGTCCATCCAACGGCCATAGTGCTTCTTCAACCTCTGGTCTTCTTGTTCCAGCCGCCCAAAGCAGCGCCGGTCGTGCCGCCTGCTCCTGCCTCCCGTGGCCGGCTGTGGTGCCGCGGAGGCCTCACCGCCCCCATACTACTCCCACCCCTGGCCAGGCCATCCCTCCACTCACCCACACCCCCTGTTATTCTGCGGCGACGGCAGCCTCACACCGCAGCCGAACCAGTGAACCCTCGTACTCCTCTCCACGTGGGCATCCACTGCCGCGTCTTCCCCGGCTACGCGTCGTCCCCTTGCTAGGCCTCGCCGTCGTCCACCACCTTGGTGCTCTCGGCGCGGCGTGGTTAATGTGGTCAATGACCGATTTCCATCGGAAGAGTACTGTACGTGGAGAGGCTGAGAGCTGGGTCCACGGCCGCAGCTGGGTCCATGCCCACATCCCTGTTTTTTTGTGATTTGCCAAGTAAGTCGCTTTGTCAGGTCTGTTGGGCTGCAAATCTTTCAAGACGAGGAGAGCTTCATTCGGCCGGCCGAGAAAATGGCCTATCAGTAATGAGAAATGGGATGTACATTTTTAAAACACATCAAACCGGCAATTGGTTTCAAATTTCTTTTTTTCATTTCGAGATTTTAAATTGCATTGATTTTTATGCGTGGACAATTTGTTGGATTTTATATTGATATACATTTATTTTTAAAATCAGTTTGAATGTGACTCAAAATTTTGGGATTAAAAACAGTTCGGACCGCACCTAAATATGCAAAATTTCGTATAATTTTTTAACCGTGGCCACAATATGGGCTGTAATGCTAACAAAAAGAATATGGGCTAAAAAAACCTTAAGAATTAGCAAATGGGCTGTAAATTATTAGAAATAATGGCAGATGGGCTGTATGATGTTTTCCACAGATTTGAGGCTTTCCTAAAAAAAAGGTTGACGCACAAGCAGTGAGTGTTGGATGTGCATCCAACGGCCGTCGTGCTTCTTCAATCGCTGCTCTTCTTGCTCCAGCCGCTCAAACAAGCGCCGGCGGGACTGCCTGCTCTCTCCTCCCCGCGGCCGGCTGTGCTGCCGCGCAGGCCTCAACGCCCCACCATACTCCCATCGCTGGCCTAGCCATCCCTCTACTCACCCACACCTACTGTTATTCTCCAGCGACGGCAGACGAACCAGTAAACTCTCGTACAGTCGTACTCCCCTCCGCGTGGGAAACAACTGCCGAGTCTTCCCTGGCTCCGTGTCGTTCCCTTCCTAGGCCTCGCCGTCGTCCACCGCCCTGGTGCTCTCGGCGCGGCCTGGTCAACGTGGTCAACGACTGACATGCATCTGAAATGGATTGTATGTGGAGAGGCTGACAGCTGGGTCCACGGCCGCACGCAAGGAAATGCCTCCTTATTACACGCAAAATAATGATTCCTCCACTTGACATCTGGGACCCACCGAAAGGGGCTCTGTATTTCGCGAAAAAAATGTTACTGCCACTGACAGCTCGGACCCACCAGCTATATCTTCGCACGCAAGGAAGTGCCTCCTTATTACTCATAAAAAAATAAATACTCCCCTGTTAGCTGGGACCCAGTATAGTGGCAAGCTGACTTGTGGGCCTACTAAGTTGACGGGGACGGAGGGCTTTGTCAACTTAGTCAATATGCACGATTCTAGCTCCAGTGACCGTACGATGTCCATCCAACGACCGTAGTGCTTCTTCAACCTCTGGTCTTCTTGCTCCAGCCGCCCAAACCAGCGCCGGCCGTGCCTCGTGCTCCTGCCTCCCGTGGCCGGCTGTGCTGCCGCGGAGGCCTCATGCCCCCTAATACTCCCACCGCTGGCCAGGCCATCCCTCCAGTCACCCACACCCCCTGTTATTCTGCGGCGACGGCAGCCTCACACCGCAGCCGAACCAGTGAACCCTCGTACTCCTCTCTCCGCGGGCTTCCACTACCGCGTCTTCCTCGACTCCGCATCGTCCCCTTCCTAGGCCTCGCGGCGTGGTCAACGTGGTCAAGGAACGGCTTCCATCGGACGTGGACTGTACGTGGAGAGGCTGACAGCTGGGTCCACGGCCGCAGCAAGGAAGTGCCTCCTTATTACGCGCAAAATAATTATTCCTCCACTTGACAGCGGGGACCCACTGGACGGGCCACCGTATTTCGTGAAAAAATGTTTCCTCCTGACTGCTGGGACCCACCAGCTACATCTTCGCATGCAAGGAAGTGTGTCTGGAAAAAAAATATTCGCCCCCCTGACTGCTGGGACCCATACATCTTCGCAAGCAAGAAAGTGCCTGACAGTCGGGACCCACCTGGTCGAAGCGTATGCATCATTGTCATTCTAGTCGCGAACATGTACGTACATACTGGTCGATGTAGAGGCGTGCACATGTCATAGTAGAGGCGCGCACATAGCATGTACACGTACGTACAGCGGCCAGTGTGCAAGAAAGAAAATACGGCCACGTACGTACGTACGGGCAGGGTCTCGAACGCCTACTCGCGCATACGTACGGCCAGGGCTCGTGTACATGGTTGGGTCGGAACGGAGAAACAGCGTCGTCGTCGTGTTCATGGGGAGCCAACCGGCTGGGTCGGAACGAAATGCGTTGTCGTGTTCATCGGGAGGGCTTGGACGGAACAGCCGATGGAAACGAGGCCTGGCGTACCGCAGAACGGAGGAAACGGCCTTGTGTTCGACCGCCCACGTTCGAAACGGGATCCTGTTCATCGGGAGGGGTCTGGCGTACCGCAAAACGGAGGAAACGGACATCCTACGGTCGAAACGGGGGTCCTGTTGATCGGGAGGGGTGTGGCGTACCGCAAAACGGAGGAAGCTACGGTCGAAACGGGGGTCATGTTCATCGGGAGGGGTGTGGCGTACCGCAAAATGGGACTCCACGGGATACTGTTCATCTTCACCGTCGACCCCCTCCAGCCTCCACGGGCTACTGTTCATCCACCGTCGACCTCCTCCAGCCTCCACCTGCGACTGTTCATCCACGGGCTCCTGCTCATCCAGCCTCCACCGCGCGCTACTCCACCGGCTAATGTTCAACCAACCCTCTCCACGGGCTCCTGTTCAACCACCCCTCCACGGGCTACTGTTCATCCAGCCCTCCACCGTCTACTGTTCATCCAGCCCTCCACGGGGTGGTCCTATTCATCCTGCCCTCCACGGGGTCCTGTTCATCCAGCCCCAACTGGCTCGATCGATCGAGGTCCTGTTCATCCAGAGACAACACCACGGGGTCCTGTTCATCCACCCCCACCAGGAACTATTCATCCAAACCCCCCAGCAACGCTCACTGTTCATCCAGAGGCAGCATCGATCGGCTTCAGTTAGCAGCAGTAGCGAAGGAATCGCTCGATCGGGTTCAGTTAACAGCCATCGATCGATCGCTCGGGTTCAGTAACGCGTAGCCTGCCGTGCAATCACTCGGGTTCAGTTAGAGCCCAACGCCTCGCACCCACGCGTGTGCGTGTACGAGAGAAACGCGCATCGCTCGGCCCCAACCACCCACCGTAACCGGGAACACCCCGATATTTTCCTCGCCCTCGCTTCTACCACGGTTTTTTCCGTCATGGACGGCCCAAAGAGTGTCATGCAGCTGCGTCTCAGGCCCGCCCAGGACGAAAAGCCCATTTTCTGTCATGATTTTTTGTCATAGAAGTAGGACCCCACCACATCTATGATGATACCGGGTTTTGTCACAATTATCATCATAGAAGTGTCATAAGTATGACAGAAAAAAAATTTCGTTCGGCCCAAAATGTCACGGATGTGTCTTTTTTTTGTAGTGAATAAACTAAACGATCATAGTGCTAAGCTAACGGATGGGTCTTGTCCATCACATCATTCTCTAATGATGTGATCCCATTCAGCAAATGACAACACATGTCTATGGCTAGGAAACTTAACCATCTTTGATTAACGAGCTAGTCAAGTAGAGGCATACTAGGGACACTCTGTTTGTCTATGTATTCACACGTGTACTAAGTTTCTGGTTAATACAATTCTACCATGAATAATAAACATTTATCATGATGTAAGGAAATATAAATAACAACTTTATTATTGCCTCTAGGGCATATTTCCTTCAGTCTCCCACTTGCACTAGAGTCAATAATCTAGATTACATTGTAATGATTCTAACACCCATGGAGTCTTGGTGCTAATCATGTTTTGCTCGTGAGAGAAGCTTAGTCAACGGGTCAGCTATATTTAGATCCATATGTATCTTGCAAATCTCTATGTCTCCTTCTGATGTCTACTATGCAACTTTATTCTTGTAGACACGTGTTGGGCCTCCAAGCCCAGAGTTTTGTAGGACAATAGCAATTTTCCCTCAAGTGGATGACCTAAGGTTTATCAATCCGTGAGAGGTGTATGAAGATGGTCTCTCTCAAACGACCCTGCAACCAAATACAAGAAATCTCTTGTGTCCCCAACACACCCAATACAATGGCAAATTGTATAGGTGCACTAGTTCGGCGAAGAGATGCATGGTGATACAAGTGTAATATTGAAGGTAGAAATATATTTTTATAATCTGAATAAATAAAAATAGCAAGGTAGAAAATAGTAAAAGGGCACAAAAACAATATTGCAATGCTTAAAAAGGAGGCCTAAGATCCGTACTTTCGCTAGTGCAATCTCCCAACAATGCTAACATAGTTGGATCATATGATTATCCCTCAAAGTGCAGCAAAGAATCACTCCCGAGTTCCTATTAGCGGAGAACAAAAGATAGAAATTGTTTGTAGGGTATAAGACCACCTCAAAGCTATTCTTTCCGATCAATCTATCCTAGAGTTCGTACTAGAATAACGCAAGCTATTCTTCCCGATCGATCTAATCAAGAGTTCGTACTAGAATAACACCAAAGCAAATTCATATTCATAATACTCAATCCACACAAAGAACTATAAGGAGACCCCAAAGTTTCTATCGGAGAAAAATGTGCATCAACCCCAATGCATAGATTACCCCAATATCACAGCGGGAACCCGCGAGTTGAATGCCATAACACATATCAAGTGAATCAATAGGATACCTCATTGTCACCTCAAGTATTCATATTGCAAGAGATATATCATGTGTTCTCATCTCTGAATATTCAATCCGACAAGACAAAACTTTGAAGGGTAAAGATTCAATTCATCATAACAAGAGTATAGAGGGGAGAAACATCATATGATCCGACTATATTAACAAAGCCCATGATATTGATCACGAGAGAGAGAGAGAGAGAGATTAAACACATAGCTACTGGTACAAACCCTCAACCTCGGGGGTGGACTACTCCCTCCTCATCGTGGTGGTCGCCGGGATGATGAAGATGGCCACCGGAGATGATTCCCCCCTCCGGCAAGGTGCCGGAACGGTGTCTAGATTGGATCTCGTGGATACAGAGGCCTTGCAGCGGTGAAACTTCTCGTCTAGGGCTACTTCTGATGGTTTCTCTATTTATAGGATTTTTTGGCGTCGGTTTCACGCGAAGATGGGCCTCGAGGTGAGCACAACCCACCGGGGCACGGACAGCCCACCAGGCGCGCCCTGGTGGGTTGTGCCCTCCTCGTGGCTAGTCTGGCCCTCCCACAAAGCTTCGGGGGTCTCTTTTGTTCCAAAGAAAAATCATCAAAAAGTTTCGTCCAATTCCGATAACTTTTATTTCTGCACAAAAAACAACACCACGGTAGTTCTGCTGAAAACAGTGTCAGTCCGGGTTAGTTCCATGCAAATCATACCAAAACCATATAAAATTGTTGTAAACATGGCATGAATACTTCATAAATTAAATAGATACATTGGAGACGTATCAGCATCCCCACGCTTAATTCCTACTCGTCCTCGAGTAGGTAAATGATAAAAGAAATAATTTATGAAGTGTGAATGCTAGCAAAGTGCATAAGTTTGATCAATGATAATTTTAATCACTTTTCCTAGCATCATAACAACAACTCTTTATCATAAAACTCATCATGAAAAAGTAGCAATTGAATGTGAAATATTTGATGTGAAATGCTACCTATCATATTCATCACATTCTTCTCTTTTGTAGCATGGACATATGGACTTTTATATGGTTCAAAGCAATAGTCTAGTTTTGACATGAACTTAAATACTCAAGCATATCAACAAGCAATCATGTATTTCAAAATATCAACGCTAAAATAAGTTATCCCTAGCCCATCATGCTCAATCATTGATCCATTCATGAAACACACTCGCATATTAGCTACATCCAATGCTCAAGTATGATCATAGTGCCTCCTAGTTGGTGTTTTATAAGAGAACATGGAGACTCAAATTAAAAATAAAAATTGCATAAAGTAAAAGAAAGGCCCTTCGCAGAGGGAAGTAGGGATTTGTAGAGGTGCCAGAGCTCAAAGAGAAAATTTAGAGATAAAAACATTTTGAGAGGCATACTTTTACCACCAACGAAAACGACTTAGAGCTCCCAACACTTTCCATGCTAGATATATCATAGGTGGTTCCCAAACAGAAAATAAAGTTTATTCCTTTTGCACCATACTTTCACTTTCCATGGCTAACCGTATCCACGGGTGCCCTCCATACCAACACTTTCCAAGGAATTTATTATTTGACAACATAAAGTAAATTCATTTTTCATTTCGGGACTGGGCATCCCTAATACCTTTGCCTTACTCTCGTGCAATGACAAGTGAATAAACACTCATCATGAGAATAACACATCTAGCATGGAAAATATTGGCCACCCCTCACTGCCGCGCGAGCGGTACGAGCACACAAAAGAGAAATTTATTTTGAAAATTAGAGATGGCACGTACAAATTTGCTTAGAATGGCAAAATAATACCGCATATAGGTAGGTATAGTGGACTCATGTGGCAAAACTGGTTTAAAGGATTTTGGATGCACAAGTAGTGATCATACTTAGTGCAAAATGAAGGCTAGCAAAAGATTGAGAAGCGACCAACCAAGAAACGAATAATCTCATAAGCGAGCATTGAGCATAATTAACACCGAATAATGCACCATAAGTAGGATGTAATTTCATTGCATAACTATTGACTTTCGTGCTTGCAGAGGGAATCACAAACCTTAACACCAATATTCTTACTAAAGCATAATTACTCATCAACATGACTCACATATCACATCATCATATCTCAAAACTATTAACACCAATATTCAAAACTTTATCAAGGTATGTGCTTTGTGAAAGTCCAATTAAGCGTCTTGATCTATCTCTATAGATCTTGATGCCCAATATGTAAGCAGCTTCACCGAGGTCTTTCATAGAAAAACTCTTATTCAAGTATCCTTTCATGCTATCCAGAAATTCTATATCATTTCCAATCAACAATATGTCATCCACATATAATATTAGAAATGCTATAGAGCTCCCACTCACTTTCTTGTAAATACAGGCTTCTCCAAAAGTCTGTATAAAACCATATGTTTTGATCACACTATCAAAACGTTTATTCCAACTCCGAGAGGCTTGCACCAGTCCATAAATGGATCGCTGGAGCTTGCTCACTTTGTTAGCATCCTTTGGATTGATAAAACCTTCTGGTTGCATCATATACAACTCTTCTTCCAGAAATCCATTCAGGAATGCAGTTTTGACATCCATTTGCCAAATTTCATAATCATAAAATGCGGCAATTGCTAACATGATTCGGACAGACTTAAGCATCGCTACGGGTGAGAAGGTCTCATCGTAGTCAACTCCTTGAACTTGTCGAAAACCTTTCGCAACAAGCCGAGCTTTGTAGACAGTAACATTACCGTCAGCGTCAGTCTTCTTCTTGAAGATCCATTTATTTTCCATGGCTTGCCGATAATCGGGCAAGTCAACCAAAGTCCACACTTTGTTCTCATACATGGATCCCATCTCAGATTTCATGGCCTCAAGCCATTTCGCGGAATCTGGGCTCATCATCGCTTCCTCATAGTTCGTAGGTTCGTCATGGTCAAGTAACATGACCTCCAGAACAGGATTACCGTACCACTCTGGTGCAGATCTTACTCTAGTTGACCTATGAGGTTCAGTAGTAACTTGATCTGAAGTTTCATGATCATCATCATTAGCTTCCTCACTAATTGGTGTAGGAATCACTGGAACTGGTTCCTATGATGAACTACTTTCCAATTCGAGGTAATATGACCTCATCAAGTTCTACTTTCCTCCCACTCACTTCTTTCGAGAGAAACTCCTTCTCTAGAAAGGATCCATTCTTAGCAACGAATATCTTGCCTTCGGATCTGTGATAGAAGGTGTACCCAACAGTCTCTTTTGGGTATCCTATGAAGACACATTTCTCCGATTTGGGTTCGAGCTTATCTGGTTGAAGCTTTTTCACATAAGCATCGCAGCCCCAAACTTTAAGAAACGACAACTTGGGTTTCTTGCCAAACCACAGTTCATATGGAGTCATCTCAATGGATTTAGATGGTGCCCTATTTAACGTGAATGCAGCCGTCTCTAAAGCATAACCCCAAAACGATAGCGGTAAATCAGTAAGAGACATCATAGATCGCACCATATCTAACAAAGTGCGGTTACGACGTTCGGACACACCATTACGCTGTGGTGTTCCGGGTGGCGTGAGTTGCGAAACTATTCCGCATTGTTTCAAATGAAGACCAAACTCGTAACTCAAATATTCACCTCCACGATCAGATCGTAGAAACTTTATTTTCTTGTTACGATAATTTTCCACTTCACTCTGAAATTCTTTGAACTTTTCAAATGTTTCAGACTTATGTTTCATTAAGTAGATATACCCATAGCTGCTCAAATCATCTGTGAAGGTCAGAAATAACGATACCCGCCGCGAGCCTCAACACTCATCGGACCGCATACATCAGTATGTATTATTTCCAACAAGTCTGTTGCTCGCTCCATTGTTCCGGAGAACGGAGTCTTAGTCATCTTGCCCATGAGGCATGGTTCGCAAGCATCAAGTGATTCATAATCAAGTGATTCCAAAAGTCCACCAGCATGGAGTTTCTTCATGCGCTTTACACCAATATGACCTAAACGGCAGTGCCACAAATAAGTTGCACTATCATTATTAAACTTATATCTTTTGGCTTCAATACTATGAATATGTGTGTCACTACTATCGATATTCGATAAAAATAGACCACTCATCAAGGGTGCATGACCATAAAAGATATTACTCATATAAATAGAACAACCATTATTCTCTGATTTAAATGAATAACCGTCTCGCATCAAACAAGATCCAGATATAATGTTCATGCTTAACGCTGGCACCAAATAAAAATTATTCAGGTCTAAAACTAATCCCGAAGGTAGATGTAGAGGTAGCATGCTGGCAGCGATCACATCGACTTTGGAACCATTTCCCACGCGCATCGTCACCTCGTCCTTAGCCAATCTTCGCTTAAGCAGTAGCCCCTGTTTCGAGTTGCAAATATGAGCAACAGAACCATTATCAAATACCCAGGCACTACCGCATGCATTAGTTATGTACACATCAATAACATGTATATCAAATATACCTTTCACTTTGCCATCCTTCTTATCCGCCAAATACTTGGGCAGTTCCGCTTCCAGTGACCAGTCCCTTTGCAGTAGAAGCACTCAGTCTCAGGCTTAGGTCCAGACTTGGGCTTGTTCACTTGAGCAGCAACTTGCTTGCCATTCTTCTTGAAGTTCCTCTTCTTCCCTTTGCCCAACACTTGATACTCCTTCTTGATTTCTACCTCCGCAGCCTTTAGCATCGCGAAGAGCTCGGGAATCGTTTTATTCATCCCTTGCATATTTTATTTCATCACGAAGCTTTTGTAGCTTTGTGGCAGTGATTGAAGAACTCTGTCAATGACACTATCATCAGGAAGATTAACTCCCAGTTGAGTCAAGTGGTTGTGGTACCCAGACATTCTGAGCATATGTTCACTGACAGAACTATTCTCCTCCATTTTGCAGCTAAAGAACTTATTGGAGACTTCATATATCTCAATCCGGGCATTTGCTTGAAATATTAACTTCAACTCCTGGAACATCTCATATGCTCCATGACGTTCAAAACGTCGTTGAAGTCCCGGTTCTAAGCCGTAAAGCATGGCACACTGAACTATCGAGTAGTCATCAGCTTTGCTCTGCCAGACGTTCACAACATCCGGTGTTGCTCCTGCAGCGGGTCTTGCACCTAGCGATGCTTCCAGGACGTAATTCTTCTGTGCAGCAATGAGGATAATCCTCAAGTTACGGACCCAGTCCGTGTAGTTGCTACCATCATCTTTCAACTTAGCTTTCTCTAGGAACGCATTAAAATTCAAAGGAACAGTAGCACGGGCCATTGATCTACAACAACATAGACATGCAAAATACTATCAGGTACTAAGTTCATGATAAATTAAAGTTCAATTAATCATATTACTTAAGAACTCCCACTTAGATAGACATCCGTCTAGTCATCTAAATAATCACGTGATCCATATCAACTAAACCATGTCCGATCATCACGTGAGATGGAGTAGCTTTCAATGGTGAACATCACTATGTTGATCATATCTACTATATGATTCACACTCGACCTTTCGGTCTCAGTGTTCCGAGGCCATATCTGCATATGCTAGGCTTTTCAAGTTTAACCAGAGTATTCTGCGTGTGCAAAACTGGCTTGCACCCATTGTATGTGAACGTAGAGCTTATCACACCTGATCATCACGTGTTGTCTCAGCACGACGAACTGTAGCAATGGTGCATACTCAGGGACAACACTTGTACCTTGAAATTTAGTGAGAGATCATCTTATAATGCTACCGCCGTACTAAGCAAAATAAGATGCATAAAGGATAAACATCACATGCAATCAAAATAAGTGATATGATATGGCCATCATCATCTTGTGCCTTTGATCTCCATCTCCAAAGCACCGTCATGATCACCGTCGTCACCGGCTTGACACCTTGATCTCCATCGTAGCATCGTTGTCGTCTCGCCAACTATTGCTTCTACGACTATCGCTACCGCTTAGTGATAAAGTAAAGCAATTACATGGCGATTGCATTTCATACAATAAAGCGACAACCATAAGGTTCCTGCCAGTTGCCGATAACTTCTACAAAACATGATCATCTCATACAACAATTTATATATCATCACGTCTTGACCATATCACATCACAGCAAGCCCTGCAAAAACAAGTTAGACGTCCTCTACTTTGTTGTTGCAAGTTTTACGTGGCTGCTACGGGCTTAGCAAGAACCGTTCTTACTAAAACCACAATGATTTTTCGTCAAGTGTGCTGTTTTAACCTTCAACAAGGACCGGGCATAGCTATACTCGATTCACTAAAGCTGGAGAAACAGACACCCACTAGCCACCTGTGTGCGAAGCACGTCGGTAGAACCAGTCTCATGAACGCGGTCATGTAATGTCGGTCTGGGCCGCTTCATCCAACAATACCGCCGAATCAAAGTATGACATGCTGGTAAGCAGTATGACTATTATCGCCCACAACTCTTTGTGTTCTACTCGTGCATATAACATCTACGCATAGACCTGGCTCGGATGCCACTGTTGGGGAACGCAGTAATTTCAAAAAAATTCCTACGATCACGCAAGGTCAATCTAGAAGAAGCATAGCAACGAGCGGGGAGAGTGTGTCCACGTACCCTCGTAGACCGAAAGCGGAAGCGTTATATCAACGCGGTTGATGTAGTCGTACGTCTTCACGATCCGACCGATCCTAGCACCGAACGTACGGCACCTCCGTGTTCAGCAAACGTTCAGCTCGATGACGTCCCTCGTACTCTTGATCCAGTTGAGGCCGAGGGAGAGTTCCGTCAGCACGACGGCGTGGCGACGATGATGATGAAGTTACCGGCGCAGGGCTCCGCCTAAGCACTACGACGATATGACCTAGTTGTGTAACCGTGGAGGGGGGCACCGCACACGGCTAAGAGAAACTTAGATGTTATCTAGGATGCCCTCCTGCCCACGTATATAAAAGAGGGAGGGGGAGGCCGGCCGGCCCTAGGGGGCGCGCCCAAAGAGGGGAGTCCTACTAGGATTCCACTTTGGTGGAAGGGGGGAAGAAGGAAGGAGAGGGAGAGGGAGAGGGAAAGAGGGGCCGCGCCCCCCTAGTCCTATTCGGACTTCCCTTGGGGGGGGAGCCACCTCCTGGCTGCTGCCCTCTCTCTCCCCTAAGGCCCACTAAGGCCCATTACTTCCCTGGGGGGTTCCGGTAACCCCTCCGACACTCCGGTTTTACCCGAAACTTATCCGGAACACTTCCAGTGTCCGAATAACATGGTCCAATATATCAATCTTTATGTCTCGACCATTTCGAGACTCCTCGTCATGTCCGTGATCTCATCCGGTGTAGCGACCAGACCTCAAATGGCCTGTGCTGCTGTGCACCAGTGTCATCCCTGGATCAGTAATGCTGACACGCACAGTACAAATGGAGGATTTATAACAGAGTAGCAATCACACACTTATTACATCGAATATCTCCAAAGAGATTAAGTATGATAAACATGGCTTAAGGCCATCTAAAACGATAACAGCGGAAGACTTGGAAGATAAGTGAGTCCATCAACTCCAGCGGCATCACTGAGTATAAGACCACGACCTAAGGCACCTTACTCGTCGTCTGAAAAGTCTGCAACATGAAACGTTGCAGCCCGAAAATGGGTCAGCACATAGAATATGCTGGCAAAGTAACACATAGAGAGCAATGAACAGAAATAATGCTATACTACATGCATTTATGGCTGGTGGAAAGCTCTACGGTTACAGTTTTGCGAAAAGCCAATTTTATCCTACTGCAAAAGGAATAATATTTTATTTAACTATCATGGTGGTTGAAACATTGAGAAGGTACCTCCAACTCAATCCCAATTAAGTGTCATCATTAACCCAACAAAATTAATTAATAGTATCACGGTGATGAGATTCAAATGATAATCCAGGTACTAGATACTCAAGTTGTCCATAACCGGGGACACGGCTAATCATGATCAGTTTGTACACTCTGCAGAGGTTTGTGCACCTTTCCCACAAGACTCGATCGCCTCCGCTTGATTCTCGCACTGCATGATGTTTGAGAAACGGATGACCGAGACACAGTCTTTCAGAAACAATCACTCTTTACTCTGGATGGACCGGTACACCTACTTTCCCCTACATCTGCTAGTCCACCTCTTCAAGAGATCCTGTAACCTACTCAGCTATGCTAGAGCCCATAATAGCTTGTGGCTGCACACGGAAGTTTCCAGCATGAATAATCTTATGATCCCTTTGAGCCTGGGTGGCGGTCCTTATACAAACAGACAACACTGGGTTCTCCAGGTGCCTCAATCCACCCAGATGTGAGTTTTAGTTGCCACCTTAAGTTGAACCATTATTAACAATCTCACATCTGTCATGGATATCACTCAAACCCAATCCACGTCTACGAGCATAGCATAGCAATATAAGCAAACGTAGAAGTAACTCCCAAGGGTTTGATAATAAAACAGGTAATAGGTACTACCTCAACTACTTCCCAGATACCCACAATTTAATTAGATCCTAATCATGCAATGTGTTTGAGGAATAGATCTAATGCAATAAAACTGGGTATGGAAGGTACATGATCAAAGTGTTACTTGCCTTGCTGATGATCCGCAAAACCTAGCGATTCGAAGTAACAAGCGGCACACTCCGGGTACTCTATCGCAAACAGACAAGCATACAATCAGTACTCAACTAATGCACAGGTAAAACTCGAATGAAAGATCCAAACAGAAAGTTCAACTTAAGAACTCCGGTTTGCAAAAAGAATCAACTCGAAAGAAGCAACGAAAGTCAAACGGCGGAAGAAAGAAACTTCGTTTGCTAATCTGGATCTAGGTCAAATTTTACTGTTGCAAAAACTTGTTTGAGTAGATTAATCGGAAAGAGAATTTCGAGACGAAACTCTAGGCGCTTGAATCGCCTGATTCCGATAAACGAGCGAGAAATTAAACAGAAACGAAGATTCGATCAGAAATCGAATCTGAGATAATCGCAGAAAAATCCGACGAAAAAGAAAAACGGACGAACGGTTAAATAACGAACGTTCGTTAATAGAGAAAAACCGACGAACGCGTTCGTTAGAACGAACGGTACGGTGAACGCTCGTAAAATAAGAAAACTGAAAAAAAAACCAATCTAGGGTTTTTTTTAAAACGAAGGTTTTTTAAAAAAAAAACGGTCAACGGCGGAACGGCCGGCGGCAGTACCTTGGCGGGGCTCCGACGACGAGGGGCTCCGGCGGCGGGGCTCGGCGCTCGGGGTGCGAGGGGCGGCGAGGGG
>NC_057799.1:34329751-34337825 GCF_018294505.1 Triticum aestivum
GGTGGCGGCGCTCGGGGTGAGAGGGAGGAGGCGAGGGGGGTATATAAGGGGGGGAGGTGGCTTGGGGGAGGGGCAAAGGCGGCGGCGGCTCCCGTGTCCGAGCCGGACTCCAGCGGCGGCGGGCGACGTGCGTGGGGAGGAGACGACGGGCGGGCCGGCCTGGCTCGGCTGGGCCTCGGCCCAGTCGGGCGCGGGTTTTTTTTTTTAAATAAGTTCCGCGAAGAAAATTGCGTAGAAAAATAAATAAAAATCATAAAAATATGAAATAAATTTTCCCCGTCTAGTTAGAAAATCTAGAATAGGGTGAACATTTTTAAAATCAAAAATAAATATTTTGAAAACATGCATATTTTTTAAATGCAATAAAAATTGCAAATAAATCCAAATAATTTCCAAATAATGATTTTAACATTTTACCTCCAGTATTTCAATATTTTTGGAGAAGTCATGTTTTCTCCTCTCGTTTATTTTAGAATGAAATATTTTTCCGGAGAGAAAATAATTAAAACCAAAATCCTCGTCTCATTATTTGATAAAAATCAAATATGAAAATTTAAGAAAAATCCCCAACTCTCTCCGAGGGTCCTTGAGTTGCTTAGGATTTATCGAGGATTTGTCCAAATGCAATAAAACATGATATGCAGTTATGATCTATGTATAACATACCAAATTGGAAATTTGGTATGTTACAAACCTACCCCCCCTTAAGATGAATCTCGCCCTCGAGATTCGGGTTGGCTAGAAAACAGGTGGGAGTGGTTTTTTCGTAGATCTTCCTCTCGCTCCCAGGTGGCCTCATCTTCCGTGTGGTTACTCCACTGAACTTTGCAAAACTTGATAACCTTGCTGCGGGTAACTCGGCTGGCATTCTCGAGAATCTTAACTGGTTTCTCCTCATAAGTCAAATCACTTTCCAACTGAATCGCTTCCAGTGGCACAGTATCTCTCAGTGGTATCTCAGCCATCCCTGCGTGGCACTTCTTCAACTGTGAAACATGAAATACATTATGTACTTCAGACAATCCTTCGGGCAATTCCAGCTTGTAGGCAACTTCTCCCATACGTTCCAATACTCTGTATGGTCCGATAAAACGGGGTGCTAACTTTCCCTTAACTCCAAAGCGCTTCACTCCTCGAAGGGGTGATACTCGAAGATACACTCTGTCTCCGACTTCGTGAACTGTCTCCTTTCGTTTAGAATCAACATAACTCTTCTGCCTGGACTGGGCTACTTTGAGCCTATCGCGAATCAACCTTACTCTATGTTCAGACTCCTTAATCAAATCTGGTCCAAACAACTGACGGTCTCCAACTTCGTCCCATAACAACGGTGTTCTACACCTCCTTCCGTACAAAGCTTCGAAAGGGGCCATCTTCAAACTGGTTTGATAACTGTTGTTATATGAAAACTCCGCATATGGCAAATTGTCGTCCCAACTTGATCCATAATCTAGTGCGCAAGCTCTCAACATGTCCTCCAAAATCTGGTTGACTCTCTCGGTCTGTCCATCTGTCTGTGGGTGAAATGTTGTACTAAATTCCAGCCTGGTTCCCAATGTTTCATGTAGCTGCTTCCAAAATTTCGAGGTAAATTGGGTTCCTCTGTCTGATACAATGGTCCTCGGAACTCCATGCAAACATACTATCCTGGTCATGTATATCTTGGCCAACTTAGCACTGGTGTAAGTGGTCTTCACTGGAATAAAATGAGCTACTTTCGTCAATCGATCAACTACAACCCATATTGAGTCATAGCCGGAACGAGTCCTAGGTAATCCTGTGATAAAATCCATGCCTATTTTATCCCACTTCCATTCGGGTATCGGCAATGGTTGCAGCAATCCTGCTGGCTTCTGATGCTCTGCCTTCACTCTCTGACATACATCACAAACTGCTACATACTCCGCAATATCCTTCTTCATTCCGGTCCACCATAAAGTATTCTTCAGATCCAAATACATCTTGGTATTCCCTGGGTGTATCGAATACGGTGAATCATGGGCTTCTTGCAAAATCAACTTCCTGATCTCTGGATCATTTGGCACATATACGCGGTCCTCAAACCATAAGGTATCGTGCTCATCCTCCCGAAATCCCTTGGCTTTTCCCTTGCTCATCTTCTCCTTTATCTCTTTAATCTCCTTGTCTGACTTCTGGGCTTCTCTGATCCTTTCCATCAAGGTAGACTGAATCTCCAATGTCGCTAAATAGCCTCTTGGGACTATCTCCAAACATAGCTCGCGTAGATCCTCGGCTAACTCCTGAGGTAACTCTCCTGTCATGAGGGTGTTGACATGGCTCTTGCGGCTCAACGCGTCTGCTACTACGTTAGCCTTTCCAGGGTGATAATGCAATCTCATATCATAATCCTTGATAAGCTCCAACCATCTCCTCTGTCTGAGATTTAACTCCTTCTGCGTGAAAATGTACTTCAAACTCTTGTGATCCGTGTACACCTCACAATGGTTTCCGATGAGAAAATGTCTCCATGTCTTCAATGCATGCACCACGGCTGCTAATTCCAAATCATGCGTAGCATAATTCTTCTCATGGGGTTTAAGTTGTCGTGAGGCATATGACACAACTCTTCCTTCTTGCATAAGCACTGCTCCAAGTCCTCGACGAGAAGCGTCGCAATAAACTTCATAATCCTTGCGTTGATCTGGCAGAATCAACACTGGTGAGGTAACCAATCGTTTCTTCAACTCTTGGAAACTAGCTTCACATTCCTCAGTCCAATTGAATTTGGTGTCCTTCTTCAATAGTTCAGTCATGGGCTTAGCAATCTTTGAGAAATTCTCGATGAATCTCCAGTAGTATCCTGCAAGTCCAAGAAAACTCCGGATTTCTCCAACTGTCGTGGGTGATTCCCAACTTGTCACTGTGTCAACCTTGGCAGGGTCTACTGCTATTCCTTCTCCAGAAATAACATGTCCAAGGAATCCAACTTCCTTCAACCAAAACTCACATTTGCTGAACTTGGCATATAACTGGTGTTCTCTGAGCTTCTCAAGTACCAATCGCAAATGCTCCTCATGCTCTTCTTCATCCTTGGAAAAGATTAAAATATCATCAATGAACACCACGACGAACTTATCCAAAAACTCCATAAATACTTTGTTCATCAGGTTCATGAAATAGGCAGGTGCGTTAGTCAGTCCAAATGACATAACGGTATACTCATACAATCCATATCTGGTGGTAAAAGCTGTCTTGGGTATATCCTGCTCTCGAATCTTTAACTGATGGTACCCTGATCGTAGATCGATCTTGGAAAATACCTTAGCTCCTTGCAGGCGGTCAAACAAATCATTGATCATCGGCAGTGGGTACTTGTTTTTGATGGTAACTTCATTCAATCCTCGGTAATCAACAACCATCCTTAGCGATCCATCTTTCTTCTCCACTAGAAGTACTGGTGATCCCCAAGGTGACGAACTTGGGCGAATATAGCCTTTATCCAGTAACTCCTTGATCTGCTTCTTAATTTCCTCCAAATCCTTTGCGGGCATCCTGTACGGTCTCTTAGATATTGGCCCTGTGCCTGGCAAAAGTTCAATCAAAAACTCAATGTCTCTATCCGGTGGCATGCCTGGCAACTCTTCTGGAAATACATCCGGATAATCCTTCACCACTGGTACTTCCTCCTGTACAACTCCTGATAAGGAATTTACTTGAGTCCTCTTCGGCATATGCCTGGATACATACTTGATCCTTTTTCCTTCTGGGGTGGTAAGCCAAATTGTCTTGTTGGCACAATCGATGTTTCCTCCATACAACGATAGCCAATCCATTCCCAGAATCACATCCAAACCTTGCGATTCCAAAACAATGAGGTCTGAGGGGAAAACATGCCTACCAATGGCCAATGGTATCTGAAAACATCCTTGGGTGGCCATATACTCTGCTCCTGGCGAGGTTACTAACATAGGGGTTTTGAGAACTTGGGTGGACATCTTAAACTTGTTTACGAATCCCCTTGATATGTATGAATGCGATGCACCAGTATCGAAAAGAACAGTTGCAGTAAATGACTTAACCAAAAACTTACCTATTACTGCATCAGGCTGAGCTTCAACCTCCTCCACGCTCACGTGGTTCACATGTCCTTTGTTGAATGGGTTCGGCTTCTTCCCAGAGCTTCCATTGCCATTTCCATTTTGGGCTTCGGGACAATCGGTAGCGTAATGTCCCGTCTTCTGGCACTTGAAACAAGTGATGTGACTTAGATCTCTCTTGGTTGGAGTAGATGGGTTGGTGCGGTTCTGTCCGTTTCCTCCTCCATTCCCATTACCATTCTTAGTGCCATTATGGTTGTGCGAACTACCTCCTCCATGGGTATGCTGAAACTGTCCTCCCGGCTTCGGGGTAAATCGTGGCTTCTGCTGGGCTCTAGAATTGTACTTCCCTTGTCCATACTTCCTTTTACGGTTTTCAATCTGCTGTTGCTTCCCTTCAATCATGAGAGCTCTATCTACCAGCTCCTGGTAGTTGTTGAAAGTTGCTACCATCAACTGCATACTCAGCTCATCATTCAATCCTTCCAGAAACTTCTCCTGCTTGGCAGCATCTGTAGCAACGTCATCTGGTGCATAACGTGCTAACTTACTGAATTCCTCCACGTACTGGCCTACGGTGCGTCCTCCTTGGCGTAGGTTACGAAACTCACGCTTCTTCATAGCCATAGCTCCTGCTGAAACAAGGGCTGTACGGAAAGCTTGCTGAAACTGGTCCCATGTGACAGTGCCAATAGGATGTGTGGCTGTATAATTCTCCCACCATGATGTTGCGGGTCCATCAAGCTGATGTGCGGCAAAACGCACTCTTTCCGCATCTGTGCATCCTGCAGTGGTCAACTCCCTTCCAACTTTGCGGAGCCAATCATCTGCAACAATCGGCTCGGTGCTACTGGAAAACACCGGCGGGTTTAACCTTAGGAAACGGGCTAAGTGGTCAACAGGTGGTGGTGGCGGTGGGTTGTTGTTGTTGTTGCCTTGGTTCTGAACTAACACTTGCATCAGGGCATTCTGTTGCTGAATCAACTGGGTGATCTCTGGCGGGAAAACAAATCCGGTGTCGCGTCTCGGAGGCATCTGATGGGTTTAGAAAAGATGAGAATTAAGAATAGAATGAGGTCTAGAGAGAAAACACTACCCATATGCTCATGAGACAAAATTCAATCAATATCACTCAAACAATCCAAACAAGGCAAAACAATCGATCTAGCTAGCATTACAAAGTGCTTGAACTATACTACTGAATGGAGGTAAAACTACTACTGGTATGGTGGTCTACTAAAAATTCTGATCCGTTGAAGACTCCATGATGTCTGCTCCAGCTTCATCAATCCATTCGTCTTCACTTGGTTCCGAGTCGGTGTCGTCGATGATGATGTAGTTATCCGGACAAGTGCATTCGTCGACTTCTGCTTTTGGCACTGGATTTCCCCCGGATGCTCCAATCTTATTCTCCAGGTCGTCAATCTTCCCTACTAGTGCGTTGATTTCCTCCAAATAATCTTCGCGTGTAATCTTGAGTTCTTCTTGGAGTTCCTTGATCTTCGTAAATGCCTTCTTTAGTTCTTCCTTGTCCGTGCACATCTGGTTTTCCTGGCGACGAATATGTTGGTTCTGCTCCTGGATGAAAGCTGCAATTGATCCATCCTTCTTGGTCTTGATCATCTCCCATTGCGCGTCTCGACGTCGACAAATTTGATAAATCGTATCCTTAAGCTCCTGGTGGTAGACTTCTCCAATGCGTCCCATGGCGATGTGTGCGGCCATGCTCTTCCCTAAACTCCAAGTTGGTGCTTCGAAAACCAATCTCATGGGTTCCGTAATTGGTGCGAACGTCCTTCCTGGAATGATAACTTGAATCTTCCAGCTCTCCTCTTCAGGTAATGTGGCGTTGTAGGTTCCGGTGATGCTTGGTATTCCTATGTTTAAATACTTAGTGACTTCCTTCAAATGTCGTCCAAATGGCGTGTCTTCATCTGGTTGCATGAACTTGCTCCTTGCATTCGCCATTCCTAAAAGAGTAGAAAGTGGAGAGGAGTCAGAAATGAGAAGAGAGAAGTTTTCTAGGGCTTAAGCTTAGTGGTCGTGTCCTATAGTCAGCGTGTGCTCTGATACCAACTTTGTAGCGACCAGACCTCAAATGGCCTGTGCTGCTGTGCACCAGTGTCATCCCTGGATCAGTAATGCTGACACGCACAGTACAAATGGAGGATTTATAACAGAGTAGCAATCACACACTTATTACATCGAATATCTCCAAAGAGATTAAGTATGATAAACATGGCTTAAGGCCATCTAAAACGATAACAGCGGAAGACTTGGAAGATAAGTGAGTCCATCAACTCCAGCGGCATCACTGAGTATAAGACCACGACCTAAGGCACCTTACTCGTCGTCTGAAAAGTCTGCAACATGAAACGTTGCAGCCCGAAAACGGGTCAGCACATAGAATATGCTGGCAAAGTAACACATAGAGAGCAATGAACAGAAATAATGCTATACTACATGCATTTATGGCTGGTGGAAAGCTCTACGGTTACAGTTTTGCGAAAAGCCAATTTTATCCTACTGCAAAAGGAATAATATTTTATTTAACTATCATGGTGGTTGAAACATTGAGAAGGTACCTCCAACTCAATCCCAATTAAGTGTCATCATTAACCCAACAAAATTAATTAATAGTATCACGGTGATGAGATTCAAATGATAATCCAGGTACTAGATACTCAAGTTGTCCATAACCGGGGACACGGCTAATCATGATCAGTTTGTACACTCTGCAGAGGTTTGTGCACCTTTCCCACAAGACTCGATCGCCTCCGCTTGATTCTCGCACTGCATGATGTTTGAGAAACGGATGACCGAGACACAGTCTTTCAGAAACAATCACTCTTTACTCTGGATGGACCGGTACACCTACTTTCCCCTACATCTGCTAGTCCACCTCTTCAAGAGATCCTGTAACCTACTCAGCTATGCTAGAGCCCATAATAGCTTGTGGCTGCACACGGAAGTTTCCAGCATGAATAATCTTATGATCCCTTTGAGCCTGGGTGGCGGTCCTTATACAAACAGACAACACTGGGTTCTCCAGGTGCCTCAATCCACCCAAATGTGAGTTTTAGTTGCCACCTTAAGTTGAACCATTATTAACAATCTCACATCTGTCATGGATATCACTCAAACCCAATCCACGTCTACGAGCATAGCATAGCAATATAAGCAAACGTAGAAGTAACTCCCAAGGGTTTGATAATAAAACAGGTAATAGGTACTACCTCAACTACTTCCCAGATACCCACAATTTAATTAGATCCTAATCATGCAATGTGTTTGAGGAATAGATCTAATGCAATAAAACTGGGTATGGAAGGTACATGATCAAAGTGTTACTTGCCTTGCTGATGATCCGCAAAACCTAGCGATTCGAAGTAACAAGCGGCACACTCCGGGTACTCTATCGCAAACAGACAAGCATACAATCAGTACTCAACTAATGCACAGGTAAAACTCGAATGAAAGATCCAACCAGAAAGTTCAACTTAAGAACTCCGGTTTGCAAAAAGAATCAACTCGAAAGAAGCAACGAAAGTCAAACGGCGGAAGAAAGAAACTTCGTTTGCTAATCTGGATCTAGGTCAAATTTTACTGTTGCAAAAACTTGTTTGAGTAGATTAATCGGAAAGAGAATTTCGAGACGAAACTCTAGGCGCTTGAATCGCCTGATTCCGATAAACGAGCGAGAAGTTAAACAGAAACGAAGATTCGATCAGAAATCGAATCTGAGATAATCGCAGAAAAATCCGACGAAAAAGAAAAACGGACGAACGGTTAAATAACGGGCGTTCGTTAACAGAGAAAAACCGACGAACGCGTTCGTTAGAACGAACGGTTCGGTGAACGCTCGTAAAATAAGAAAACCGAAAAAAAACCGATCTAGGTTTTTTTTTAAAACGAAGGTTTTTTAAAAAAAAAACCAGTCAACGGCGGAACGGCCGGCGGCAGTACCTTGGCGGGGCTCCGGCGACGAGGGGCTCCGGCGGCGGGGCTCGGTGCTC
>NC_057799.1:34337942-34347571 GCF_018294505.1 Triticum aestivum
TTTTTTTAAATAAGTTCCGCGAAGAAAATTGCGTAGAAAAATAAATAAAAATCATAAAAATATGAAATAAATTTTCCCCGTCTAGTTAGAAAATCTAGAATAGGGTGAACATTTTTAAAATCAAAAATAAATATTTTGAAAACATGCATATTTTTTAAATGCAATAAAAATTGCAAATAAATCCAAATAATGATTTTAACATTTTACCTCCAGTATTTCAATATTTTTGGAGAAGTCATGTTTTCTCCTCTCGTTTATTTTAGAATGAAATATTTTTCCGGAGAGAAAATAATTAAAACCAAAATCCTCGTCTCATTATTTGATAAAAATCAAATATGAAAATTTAAGAAAAATCCCCAACTCTCTCCGAGGGTCCTTGAGTTGCTTAGGATTTATCAAGGATTTGTCCAAATGCAATAAAACATGATATGCAGTTATGATCTATGTATAACATACCAAATTGGAAATTTGGGATGTTACATCCGGGACTCCGAACAACCTTCGGTCATCAAATCACATAAACTCATAATACAAATCGTCATCGAACGTTAAGCGTGCGGAACCTATGGGTTCGAGAACTATGTAGACATGATCGAGACACATCTCCGGTCAATAACCAATAGCGGAACCTGGATGCTCATATTGGCTCCTACATATTCTAAGAAGATCTTTATCGGTCAAACCGCATAACAACATACATTGTTCCCTTTGTCATCGGTATGTTACTTGCCTGAGATTCGATCGTCGGTATCCTCATACCTAGTTCAATCTCGTTACTGGCAAGTCTCTTTACTCGTTCCGTAATGCATCATCGTGAGGGCCCAGAGATACCTCTCCGACATTTGGAGTGACAAATCCTAATCTCGATCTATGCCAACTCAACAGACACCATCGGAGACACATGTAGAGCATCTTTATAATCACCCAGTTACGTTGTGACGTTTGATAGCACACTAAGTGTTCCTCCGGTATCCGGGAGTTGCATAATCTCATAGTCATAGGAACATGTATTAGTCATGAAGAAAGCAATAGCAATAAACTAAATAATCATAGTGCTAAGCTAACAGATGGGTCTTGTCCATCACATCATTCTCTAATGATGTGATCCCGTTCATCAAATGACAACACATGTCTATCGCTAGGAAACTTAACCATCTTTGATTAACGAGCCAGTCAAGTAGAGGCATACTAGGGACACTCTGTTTGCCTATATATTCACACATGTACTAAGTTTTCGGTTAATACAATTCTAGCATGAATAATAAACATTTATCATGATGTAAGGAAATATAAATAACAACTTTATTATTGCCTCTAGGGCATATTTCCTTCAACCACCACCTCCCCCGGTCGCCGAAGAAGAGGAGGGGAAGGCCGAGGCCGCCACTGCTGCGACGCCACCTCTGCCAGCTGGCTGCCACGGTGGAGGAAGCCGCCCGCAGGCCGCACCGCCCGCAGCCCGCTCCTACCGGATCTGGATCGAGCCGACGCCATCACCACATTAGCCGAGCACCACCGAAGCACAACCAATCACGCCACCAGCACGCCCGCGCGCCATCACCTGCGCCGATGAGGGGCCACGCCGCGGGGCCCCGCGAGAACTCCATGACCAGATCCAGGTCTGCCGGCCCGCGTCAGCCCTCCCGCATGTGGCGAACGAAGATGCCCCGCCGGCGTCGGCGCCGGCGCTGGCTAGGCTTCGCCCGGGCGCACCCTCTGGCGGCGGCAGGAGGATGAGGAGAGGAGAGGTGGTGAGGCGGCCGACGGCTAGGGTTCCTCCCCTGCCGCCCGCGGGAGCGCCAGAGGAGGAGTCTTTTTCGTCCACGAACCCTTGGCCGGCTTTCTCGAGGTCGCATCCCCCAAACCCACACTCCGTCTTTAGATCTACACGGAGACGTATCGGCGGTGGCTTCGGACCTGAAGCCGAAGCCGCGTCTCCGACGGCGGAGGCGGAGGATCTGGTGTTCCAGTGAGGGCATCGGTGGAGTAGCAGAGGGGTTGAGGCGGCTGCTACTGCGGATGCCCTCCCTGGAGTTGGATTCGTGTCTTTTAATCGGTACTAGCAAAATGTCCATGCGTTGCACGGAACATCAAGATGCATTTGTATGAGTAGTTTATCTTGTGGGAGAAAAGGATGAATGAGGGAAGGCCTTATTTGCAAATGTGGAGAGGGGTGTGGGTATCTTTTTGCAAAATTATCATAGTTTCTTCCTATCTGTCAGATATAAACCAGACGGCCTATACTGAAGGATGACAGACACACCATCATCGTCAACTGAGTTTTTTATAGGGGTAGAGATGAGCTATCACTTCCAAGAATAATATGTAGCGGTGGACGGAGTGGATACGGTTTCTAATCCGAAATATTCCAGGATTGGAGCAGTAGCCGGACTATATTATAATATAGCAGTCATAAAAAGGCAGCCAGCCTTTGTTAGTTCGATCTCGTGGACTTTCACCGGTTCATCAAGATCCAAACGGCGTCCACGACGATCCAAGGCAGAATTAGATCCGTTTTGTTCCCCCTGCCTGACACCCCAACCTTTGGGGCCAACGGCAATGGAGGCAGAGGAGGGTGACCGCATTAGCCTTCTCCCTGACTGCCTGCTGGGCAACATCGTCTCCCTCCTCCCTGTCAAGAACGCAGCCTGCACCATGGTTCTCTCCCGCCGCTGGCGACGCATCTGGCCGTCGGTGCCGCTCGACCTAGACCTCGACGGCAGCAACAGGAATCTTGGCTCCGACGGCCACTCAATCTTGCGCATCCTTTCCTCCCACGGCGATGGGCCTATCCGTCGCTTCCACGCCACCGTCTCCGCGCACAAGGCGACCTCTAGCTGGCTGCAAATCCTATTCAACCAGCGCATCGACGACAGCCTCGTGCTCAAGTTCGTGCCGCACGCCGCGCACCCGCCGCTCCCTCGCGACCTCCTAAGGTTCAGCGCTAATGTTCTCCGACATTTGGAGCTGCATTGCTGTTGCCTTGACCCCCAACTTGGAGTAACTCTGCCTTTGCATAGCCTGCATTATCTGCACCTGTCCAATGTGGTGATTCCCGAGACGTCGTTGCACTCTATGATCGCCGGCTGTCTAGCCCTGCGGAAGCTACAGCTCTTCAGAGTCCATAACCTTCGCCGCCTCGTCCCTTGCTCACGTAATCTCGTCGAGGTGTACATCAGGCCACACGTCCCACTTGAAAAGGTCTCTTTCAGCGGAACACCTAATCTTGAAAGCATTGTGCTCTTATATGCGGACATATGGCGGCTATGTCCCGACATCTTTGTAAAAGATGCCCTTCCTCCTAAGGTCCGGAAGGTTGCTCTCACACTTCCAATGCTGCACTCGCCCAACTTTGTGATTACGCCTAAGGTATATATACCTACATGCTTAGCTTTGATTTGTGGGGTTCCATGTGTATATAAAATTCATGCAAGTGTTCTTTTTTTTTTATGCAGATGTCAGTATCCATCATTACAACACTGATCCTCAACATGAAATTTAGTGATGGTGAAGAACTGAGGAAGGCTACCAACATGTTAAGCTTGTTCCCCTGTTTGCAAGTTCTTCAGATTTGGGTATGCAATGCCCTTCTCAAGTTTCGGCGTCTATTTTTCTAGACTAAAAGAGCCTGGCTTAAATCATTTGCCAAATTCTCTCTGTGTATTTACCAACATATTAAGTTTTCCTTAAATCCCACTAGATATTTTGTTTTCATTTATTTGCATGTTTGTCTCGAAAATCTATTTTCTATCTGGGCAAAGTATACTGCTCCATAATCGGTATCTAGGTTTACTGAAATCACCACTAGATATTTTGTTTTCATTCTAAGTTTGGAGAACTAACTGTAGATCTGATCATTTGATTGCTGTAGGCAAGTTTTAGAGGGGCCCCTTACTAATATTAGTTGGCAAGTACGGCATCAGAGTTTAGCTCAAATATGTCTTAAAATGCTAGGTAAACTTAATATGCATGGTGCACAAGCTCGCGATAGGATTTTTCCTTCCTTTATCTTTCACACACATTACATTCCTGTGTTCACTTCCTTTCTTTTTTTAAAATCCATTTTTCTGATATTTTTGGAAAGAAAATTCAGTGCACAAGTAGTCTGTTGAAACTACTTAACCTTATCAGTTTTGCTATGACCATAAACGCACAAACAGAACCGCTTATTTTTTTACAAATTCGTTTTTTCTTAGCGTGCTTTGCGATGGGAGAAAAAAAGTTATAATCTTCAATGGCCATGACCACATTTCGCTACATCACTGAGATACACTATCACTCTCATTTTTGCGAAATTGCGAACAATTTTGAAAATCATGAACATTTTTTTAAACTCATGAACATATCTGAAATTGTGAGAATTGTTCAAATTCTTGAACATTTTTACAGATTGAGAACATTTTCTAAAATCATGAACATTTTTTGAATTCATGAACATTTTATACTATTTGCAAAATAGAAAAAAATTATGAACATTTTTCTTGAAGGGGCGAACATTTCTAGAATCGATGAACATTATTTTGGAAGTTAGTGGAACAATTTTTGTAATTCACAAACAATTTTTTGATTTATCGAACATTTTTTGAATCAATAAACTATTTTGCAAGTCATGAACAGTTTGTTAATTTTTAGGATATTTTTCAATTCGTGAACATTTTTTGAAATTCAAAATTTTGTTCAATTCCATTAATATTTTTTAATACGTGAACTTAAAAAAAATCATGAACATTTTTTTCCAAAATTGCGAACATTTTTTTGAATATGCAATTTTTTAAAAAATTCCCAAACATTTACTGAATTGACAAAACATTTATTCTAAATTCACATTTCTTTTTATTTTTGGAACTTTTTTAAGTCCGAAATTATTTAAAGTAGAAAGAAGAAAGAGGAAAAAGGAAAACGACAAAAAAATTAAATAACAGGCTGCTCAGACATGGACCAGCCCATGCAGGGATTCCCTGTGTGAAACATTTTTTATCACTTATAAGTGACATTAGTGGGTAATATATTGCAACTTTTGGGTCAATTTCGATGACGTACCGCCAGAAGCAATAGCCGCTTTATTATTAGTTAGAGAGTTAAGATTACAAATTGTTTTTTTACCAGGATTGTTCGGCACAAATGTGCTATTTTCTTGAAATATTACTCCTTTCCCATTATCTAAGGCGTGTAAGATTTTGGCACGGAAATTAGAGCATGGCTGGTTGTTACTGAGGCGCATGGTTATTAACGATTCCTCCATGATATCCTACCAGACGTGGTTGACTGATCCATGAAAACAGTAGATGGCCAGGTCCATCTAGCGCACCAAGCGCTAGTTCTAACTGGAACCTATGATTAGTGATCATTTCCGACTAGTCGTAAGAGAGAAACTAGTGCGGGCTAAGAGCTAGCAAATACAAAACCAACAATATGCTTTTTGTATCATATATAATTTTTATTTTGTTAGTTTTGTTGATGGTCAAAGTTCGACCCAAAATACGAGGGGGCCTAACTAATAAACCCGGATGGAGGTAGTAACACGCCTTACATCTTGGGATGTTCTGGAAAAGCTTAGGCTCCTATTGTTTTGGGAAGGAGGGAGTAAATTAAAGAGTGCTTTAGTGCGAACAGAAAATATGTTACAAGGGTTGTTCCACTGACTGATTTTTGGCTGGGTAATTGTTGATTTTGGAGTTACCTTGTTTATAGGACAAAAAATATATGGTTCTAAGGCTTTACAGCTGTAATGTCCATGCCGTTCCAAAATTTTAGCTGGTTACCTAAGTTAAACTGGCATCTAGAATATGAATGTTTTCTACTTATTACTGTTAGTTGGTTCATTGTAGCATATAAATTTTTACATCATTTTTTTATTAGATTTTAGAATAGCTTAATTGATCATTTGTCTTAATGGTCACAGTGCCTCGCCTTTGAATGGACGGATAAACATGCGTTTGGGCAGTGGCAACCAGCAGCTGATACAATTATGTGCCTAAACGAGCATCTCAAATATGTGGAACTTCATGGGTATTATGGAACTATAGGGGAGGTGCAATTTGCAAGCTTCCTTATGGCTGGAGCAAAAGCTCTGAGGGCCATGCAAATATTGCACGGTAGTAAATTGAGGGATGAGCGTATCAACACCATGAAAAGTTTAATACTGAAAGGTGGCAAAGCTTCGTCAGAAGCTCAACTTAGCTTTGCATGGAGGAGCGACATACCTACTGTTCGAGAGGACCTTGATAGTTACCTGCGCCAAGTTCGTATTATTTGATTGCAGGAATTGTATTCCATACTTTACAGTCTAAACTAGTTAATTGCACGTATGTTTCGATTAATTCAGTCATGTTATACACAATAACAATTTTGAAGTGTTTCAGTTCATATTGAAGGAAAAGGATGGTTAATGATGAGACCTGGCCTCGTGCCAGTATTTGCAGAGAATGGCATATCAATGTCGGCGTCGTATCTTATGAACCCGCACAGTACATCCGGGTGTCTGTACTGTGCATAGATAGATTCACTCGTTATATGCATGTAACTAGGCTTAGTTGCTGCACACACACACATGCTGCGGACTTGACCTGTTGCTGCCAAAACCGACGGCTTTTTTTCTTTAATTTGTTTGGTTTTATCTGTGACAAAGCTCAAGAAGCTGCATGTATATATGATGTGATTGATTGGCGGTGATTTACGCAGAGCAATGAATTGCCCTAGAGTGCTACTGCAATTTCAAGGCATGGCTGGCAGGAACCATAGCTGTGCTTGCCTTTCTCATGTAAGCCTTCTTCTCTGCTCATCTCCTCTGGTTTCACTTTCACGGACTGTTGCGCGCTGCCTTTTTGTTCGAATGCCCAGCCCATGTTCTCGATCAACTCAAGGGTGATAGTGTCTGCTGTAAGGATCGGACATTCCTAGTTAATCGATGAATAAACCACGTTATTATAAAACCGCTTGTGCCCAACCGCCTTGACTTCTGGTTTATCTCACTGTTGGCTCACCGTAATGTTCTTGAGACCGCACTGTTTTGCTGTAACTCTCAACATTGCAAAAGCAAGAGGTACTTAAAATGGTTATTCACATCACTTTTTCATTTAACTTGAATACCCATACGTCCTATTCGGAGTAAATTACACGCACGGTCCAGGCAGGAACTTGTCGGCCTGCTATAAAACAGTCCCGCGACTTGTGGATCGCTCCAAAACGGTGCTCATACTTGCCATTACGCTACACATACGTTTCAGCATACGCTGGACGCAGAGACGGGTGCCACGTCATCCTCGCGAGCGGGTCCAGCCGGACCGCTTAAATCAGATCGTGGCCGCTCGGGATAGTCAAATTTCCCCTCCAACCCGAAAATCTCTAACCCTTATTTGGTTCGGGGGAATTCGAGATGGGGAATGGAGTTGAGGGTTGAGGAGATTAAAAATTCACTATTTGATTAGAGGGAATGGGAGTTTAAGTGGGAAGGGAAATGGGAGCTGAGGAAGCCAATTCCCACATATTTCATCTCAGGGATACCCTGTTAATTCGCGAGCAGAGTTTTATCCCACGCTAATTCGCACCATATACCAAACAAGGGAATGGGAGTAAAAATCTACTTTCCATAACTAATCCCTCTATAAGCATCCTTGTGCAAACTCCCATTCCCCTGCCCAAGTGCAAACAGGCAAATCCTCTCCGACGCCAGTGGCAGCGTGGGCTCTCTGCACGGACGCGGCGTGAACCACACGCACCGTGCAGGTCGAGCCGGTCGAGGCTGCGGGCCGCACGCACGCACAACGCCGGCGGTTGGGAGCAGCGGCTGGACGATGTGCGCCGCACGCACGCACGACGCCGTCGGCTCGGAGCAGCGGCTGGACGTTGTGCGCCGCACGCACGCATGACGCCGACGGCTCGAGGTTGTGCGCCTCAGGCACAGACACAAGCACGGCGCCGGAGCTCGGAGACCACGCGTGTGATCCTAGTGCACTCCAGGGATGGACGTGCTGGAGGCTCTCCACAGCAGGCTTTTGTGCTCTCGCCGAGTCGGCGGCTCTGATGTGGATTGGATTGGTGACTTACCCATTCCGTGACTTTGGCACTGGACGTTTCAAAAACGGGTTTGCTGTGGCACTGGAGTTCAGTAGTTGATCCTTTGACAGTGGAAATTCTCAGTTTATTTGCTATGTTCTGCTGATGAACTGAGATGCCATACAATGTGATGTTAGCTTGTGCCAGAATGCTATGCAATGTAAGATGTTCTGAATGGTATGCATTTTTATTCTATCTGGCATGTTCTGGATGAACTTTTATAGCTTATGAACGATCTTTTACAGCTTCTGAATGCTGGTAGTTCAATTGTAAACTAAAAGTGTGAGTTGCACTCGATGACTACAGTGCATCACTCGTTTTAACTGGCAATTCACAGCTGATCAGTTGGCTGATCTATCAGAAGAACATAAACAATCAGTGTGGCCAAGTTTATACACACAAAACAATTGCTTTGAGCAATCCATTGAATTTGGACCATGTATAATTCAGATTTGTTTTATTGACTGCTATAATAAAATGGCATGCCTGAGAAGGACAACACAGACCATTTCAGTATGTGATCTGTACCAATGTTGTACCAATTTAACTCCAGTTCAGTAGTTGAATACATGTTGTGCACCAATTTAACATCAGTTCAGTACATTATCTGTATTTTTTTACCACTCACCTAGCAAAAATGACACAAAATACACAGGAAAAAACAGAACACAACATGTTCTTCAACATATCATACATGTTTTGCATACATGACACAAAAGACAGCAGTTTGCACACCAAAGAGAATAGTATGTAAACTTGAGGTTCATGACACGACCATATCATAAATGCATGGAAGCAAAGTAAAAGATAGTGCTGCTAGTTAAGACACCACACATCATTTCGCATGCTCATCTCTCATCCCTAAATATATCAAACATGCTTGTTCTCCTTGGTTTCTTAAAACCAGTTCTTGGCAGACTGAAATATGGTCTTTTTGGCTAATGCGTCTGATCCGAAGTGCTTTCCGTTCCCTGGAATGCTGATGTCTCATGCATGGCTTGTTTATTTGCCTCCTCAGCTTGTCTCTTGTTCCATTCTTCCGCTTGTTGACTTCTCTCTTCCCAATCTTTTACCATGTATGTGCCTTGCATTTGAACTTGACCCTCCCAGGATTGCTCCCTTGAGTGCTCCTCTCTCTCATGAAAACCTCTGATCCTTTCTTGCTCCTCTGCCTGGAATATTAAAGATTCCATTTCTTCTTCTCTTAGTGCAGCTTCGACTTGTTGTCTCTTCTCATCAGCAATTATCTTCTTTTCTGCAGCCCTCTTAATTTTTGCTTCCTCTGCTTCCTTCTTTCTAGCTTGTAGGGCATTCCTTTTGGCATCTGCAAGTGCTCTTTTCTCCTGTTGCGCAGCTATTTCTTATTATTTTCCTTTCTTCAATTTGTTTTCTTTTTTCTTCAACTGCCAACTGTTTCTCTCTCAACACAGCTCTTCTTCTCCTCTAGCTCTAGCTTTTTTGCTACAGTTGCTTCAAACTTTGCTTTATCTGCAACATCTCTTTTCTCAGCTGCTGCTCTTAGTTTTGCGAGAGCTAGAACCTCTCTTTTTCTATGAACATTACCCTCTTTTGTT
>NC_057799.1:34347809-34353033 GCF_018294505.1 Triticum aestivum
TTTTCTTCAATAAATGAAGAAGATGGTAAAGGTCCTACATCAGGTGGATCCATGGTCTGGCTTGCAACACTCTGACAACATTAAAACCAAATGAAATGCTCATTACATGGCAGTGAAAAAAATGAAATAACGTGTGCATTGAATGGCAGTAAGAAAAGAATGAAATAGTAAGTGCATGACAGTGTGAAAGTAATTGTACCTCTTCCAGTAAGGTAGTAATGATCTCTGCCTCATAATTAGGTGCTTCTTGCTGAGAAAAACCCATAGTTTGCATGTTCTCCTCCTGCTCATGCACATTTGCACAAATAGGTAAATCTTGCTTATGTACAGTAATTTGCATAAATAGGTAAATGTTTTTCCCATGTCAATTACCTGTGTCATGGCCACATATTCTTCGTCCGAGGAGGAAATTTCAGGCTCTGCTCTTACTTTCTTCTTTGCCAATTTCCTCTTCGGCTTTAAGCCCAATTCGAAATCTTTGCATCCACCTATGTTATGTCCTGCAAGTCCACAATAATCGCAATGCATCATAGCTCTACCTCTGCCAACTTTCCTCCCCGCCCTGCCCTCTTTCTCTTCAGGTTGTTGTCTTCTATTCTTTCTCCTCCCGCCTTTCTTTGTTTTAATTTTTGGAGGAAGCACTTCTCTTCCATACATTTTATGCCAGTCACTTGCATCTTTGCATGGCAATATAATGCGCTCATAGGCCTTGCGGTAAGTCTCAATAGAGTAACATTGGTGGACCATTGATTCTGGTGGAATTTTTTCATGTCTCATAGCTGCCACTCCATGACAGCAAGGAATTCCAGTTAAATCCCACCTTCTGCAACTACATTTCCTCAACCTGATGTCCACACTGAACTGCCTTATTTCTGTCTTGCACTTCAAACACACCCAAACCAGCAGGATCTGCATGGCAAGTGTTTGCAGCATCACTATGCCTTTGCAATCTTTTCCTGATTTTGGGACATATGGTTCCAGGCCAAGTTTGTGACTCCATCTTTTACTATAGATTCTGCCCATCAACTGCCCTTTTACCCTCTGAATCATGCTCAAAAGGGGGAGTTCTCTTGCTTCCAAAATATACTTATTGAACACTTCACAATTATTGTTCAATAGCATATCACAGTTGGGGAAATCACTTTGAAATCCCCTCACCCATGTTTTAGGGTCTAATTGCTCTAACCAATCATGAGCATCCATATTAAGAACTGGCATTCTATCCATGTTCTCTCTCCACTTACCATGAGTTGTACTTCCAGCACATCTCCATAATTGGTTCTTCAATATTTCTCCTTTAAAAGTTTTAGTGAAATTCTGCCAGATATGTCTCACACAATATCTATGCTCAGAACCACTAAAGTGTTCTCTAACTGCCTTAATTAAACCCTGTTATGTGAACAAATATTAATAACCATTTTAGAAATGAGAACAGCTATTTGCAAGCACTATAGTAAAACAAAACTAAAATTCCTAAACATTGTCATGTAAAAGAACAATTATTCATAGGCATTGTCATAGAAAAGAACAAATGTTCATAATCAATGTCATATTTAAAAAGCCATTCATAAGCATTATTTATAGTTGCTTACCTTTTGCTTGTCAGACATGACTGTCCAACGTGAGGTGTTGACAATGCCAAGGTCTACTTTTAGAGCACTCAAGAACCATCTCCAAGATTTTGTGTTTTCAATTTCTACAACAGGAAAGGCCACGAGATAGATACAGTCATTAGGATCCATTCCTATTGCAGTCAACATAATGCCTCCAAATTGATTTTTCAGGTGACAACCATCTAAGAAAATAACAGGCCTGCAAGCTGAAAGAAAACCCCTCTTACATGCATCAAATGAAAAATAACACTTCTGGAAATGGCCATCATCAGCAACTTCCAAAAAGAATGAATTGCCAGGGTTTGATCTCCTTAATTCTGCTGCATAATCCCACAACATGTTGTATTGCTTTATGTCATCTCCATAGATAATGTTGAATGCTATTTTCCTTTCCCTCCAAAGCTTTTGCCTGTGCACCTTCATGTTGCAGTCTTGCTGAACCATCGACCCTAAACCCTTAAGAGAAATCTTCTCATCTGCCCTTATCTTATCAACAAATTTGCTAGCTATGTATTTGGCAGTGAAAGCTTTAACATGCCACTTCTTACTGCATGTGTGCTCATCTTTAAATGTTTTAACCATTATACCCTTTGTTCTATTATCATAAGAAGCGTATAAATACCATGGGCATCCATCATTGCACTTTGCTCCAATTCTTGTTTTGTCATTTTTGGGAAATGTGATTTGCAGTCTCTCCTTGCAACTATATTCCCTAATTGCCTGTCTTAGCAGTGCAACAGATGAGAAAACCTGCCCCACATGAAACTTGGACTCATTCAAATCCTCTTCAGTGAAATGTTTCAAGTTGAACTTCATTTCTTCGTCATCTGAATCTGGCAATTCTAGACTATCATCTTCAGAATTGGGCTCTTCTGCTAGCTGTTTCCCTTTCGTTCTCCCTTTCTTCTCATCATTACCATCTGCATCTTTATTGACCAAATCAACATCACCATCCTCCAGGTCATAGTCACTATCAACAAGCTCTGGGTCATAATCCGAGTCATCAGAATCTGATTCACTACTTGATTCTCCGTTCTCCTTTGTTGTTCCTCTTCTAGTGCTCCTGCTTGATCCTTGAACATTCCTCTCACATGCATACATCATATCAGCAGTGTTGTCTTGAACAACAATGCTTTGCTCTGAAGTACTGTCAATTGTTTTGCTCTTCGTTGGACCGATCACAGGAGGAACATGTGTACAAGGATTTGCTACATCATCATCTCATCCACCTCCACCATAAGAGCCATCATGATCTAGATAGAACATAAGGTATTTGTGCCCCTCCCTAACAAAATTCCCAATGCAATTTGTGTCATTGTTCGTCGATATTAATTTCAGTCCATCCTCATTTATTTGCATTCCAGGTAGCAGCAACAGTATGTCTATTCTGCCTGCAGTCTCATAACCCAATACCTCTATTAATACATACAACGTGTCCATGCAGGCAACACTGGCATTACAGTAGTCATAGCAGACCTTGCGACCATTCATATAAGACCCGATGTATCCAGTGCCAGTGGAAACTCCTCCATGGATGAACTCAATGGTGTAAAAATCAATGCCTTCTTTTGTAAGACGAAAAGAAAAACACCAATTTTAGCATCCGACAAAGAACCCTAAGAATTTGCCTAAACCGTAACTAGACTTGCGCCTAAAGTACCCAAATTGTATAACATATCCGGCCAAAACGATCGACATGGTCATAATACAGGTACTTACGAAGCAAATGCGAGAGATTATGGAGGGTGGTTGAATCTTACCGTACGTGGGCACAGGGCCGCCACTGTGTCGTTCAATAGGTGACATCGGCGCCATTCACAGCGGTAGACGACGATGTAGTCGCCGTCTCGCAAAATCCCTCGGGAACAACCGCCTCTCGTATCCGCGATCACGTCGATCACCACCCACCGCCGCCAGCCATGGTCATCATCATCGAGGAATAACAGAGAGCGACGAAGGTGAAGGCTCGAACTGGAAACGATCTGATTTAAGCGGTCCGGCTGGACCCGCTCACGAGGATGACGTGGCACCCGTCTCTGCGCCCAGCGTATGCTGAAACGTACGCAGGACCGTATGTGTAGCGTAATGGCAAGTATGAGGACCGTTTTGGAGCAATCCACAAGTCGCGGGACTGTTTTGGAGCAGGCCGGCGAGTTCCATGACCGTGCGTGTAATTTACTCCACGAGGCACGATGTGATTCATGTTTCTTTTTCGATATACGACCACGGACAGCGAATTCGGCCCCTCAAACGCCTAAAATACTACAGAAACAATGAAAAATTCGATGTGCGTGTAATTTTGCCAGAATACTACATTGCGTTTGAGCCCTTACTGTTGTGGTGTTTTCCTGTTGTAAGACTCTGTAACAAATGGAAAGTGTTTTAAGCCAAGAAGTACCGACTAATGGTTCCCCGCTATCTTATCGCTACTTGTTAGACCTAGACATAGCAGAAACATTCACAAGAAATAAGAAATTTATTTACATAGCTCATGTGTTGCTTTGCTGTACCGAAACAGTGCAGTCCATGTGTGTTTATCGATGAAACCGCACTATAATGCTGTATTGCATCTGGACTGTTCTTCTCGATCACTAGCGTTTGAGCTCGTGCCTGTAAATTTGTTATTTTTTCGATGTGATGGGCAGCTTTTCAACGTTCTGTCTGAATTAGTTGGTGAACTCACCGACCTTGAGAGAAACTCTGCAGAAATTGGTGCACTGGTTTAGAAGTGTGTTCATCTCCTCCTTCCCAGTCTTCCTGTATGCTCTGGGCTCCTCTTCTTGGAGTTGCCTTGCATCAACCTTGCGTAGTCCTGCGCAACTAGAGTGGATCAGCATAGATCGATAGATTACTAAACACAAGCATGGAAAATAGAATTCTGTCTGAAACTATGTGGCAGCAACAGGCAGCAATAAAATTTCTTTCGCTTGCTGCTAAGTTGATAGTTTAATTGTATCATTTCTGCAGAGAGGATTCTTAGGAGATGGAAAAGAAGGTAGAACAAACAGAGAGAAATTACATGTGAAAGAGACAAGGTTTTGTGCAGTGTAAACCGTACTGCTTTTCTGTTCTTCTCTATTTATTCATCGGTTACAGACTAACTTTACCTAAGAACGGGCGTTGGACCGAGTTTAACGATCATGCCATCCCATAGCCATTCTTCCTCCTTCCCTACATAGCCGCCACGATTACCTTGATCCGTGCCATCCCACAGAGTGAACCAGTAGTAGCAGCCCGACTTCTAACGAAACAAAGCAAGGACTTGGCCAAGATGTATTCAGGTAACAGAAAATCAAACAAGCTAAGGGAATTTGCGTGGGATTATATAGGCCAACAAATTATGGAGATGGGGAACGATGAATGTTTGTTTGTATGTCCACAAGTACACGAGTTACCTGTGAAATGCTCACCGGTGAGATGGAAATTTAAGTCCCTTCTATTTACCGTTGATGATTCTGTCGGCGGGCCGAAGAGTCACACCCATGCCAAGAAGAACATCCAACCGAGCCCGAGAGGGCGACCTTGCCATGGAGAAGCCAATGCGAGCGGTCTCTCTAGGCAAGAAGGCCTCGAAGCTGTTCACTTCGAAAGTTTCTCCATGTCATTTTTTG
>NC_057799.1:34353369-34381094 GCF_018294505.1 Triticum aestivum
GTTCAATCAATCCTTTCCTCTTGCCCTGACCAGAAATGCACAAACTTGGGGTTTTTTAAAACCAAAAGAACTCAATCAGGCATCTTCATTGTGAATTTCCAAAGGCATCAATTTCGTGTGACCCTTGACGAGTTCCTCTGAAGCTTCTTCCTCGAGTTGGTGTGAGTAGCTTTGTTACCTCTAAAAGATACCACTTCAAAGTTGTAAATACCATGCAAAGTATTGGTACACCCACAACTTTAAAAATAACTGGATGGCAACTCATGATTTTTATTGTTGTTGTTGTTGTTGAAACATACGCATATGTGATCTACTATTGAATCCCTCGCCGAGACAAAGCCCGAGCACGAAGACAGATTATAAGCAAAGAGAAAAACATTTTGTATTCTGAATTATCATTTAAAGTGCTGATGATTCAGCCCTATTTTAAAATAGCAAATCACCACAAAACTGAATTACCAGCTCCGATGTCTTATCCTTTGCTAATGTATAATTAGGAATTTCTGCAGTTCTTCTACAGATACTGCTTATACAAACTGGCTCTTGATGTTTCAAATCGATCCTTGATAACAGGTATTGAGAAACAGTGCAATTAATCAGATATCCAGTTACTGCCAATGTAATTCCTGCTCAGATCTTAAAACAGGACAAAGAAAATGATAAACATTCAATCAAATGATGAAGAAGGCAGCAAAATATGTGTTCGCAACCAAAAAACATGATGGAGACTGCCATGACAGGACACAAGGACGTTTCCTGTGATGACGACAACGCCATTGATGTAACCTTTGCTCCCTTTTACAATCACAGTTTTTCTTCATTTTCCATCAATTTTTGGCTACAAATTGTTGCAAGAACACATGGGGTAACATCTACTTATTATATCATATTAAATTACAAAACCATGCCAAATAGCTCGCCTGGCCATCAAGTGAAACACGCTGATCTGGTGGGACAAGCCTTGACGCCTTGGTTTCTAGCCAGTTCAAATAAATATGTGACAAATTTGATCTCAAAACCGTGTCAACCAAGCAGGCTTGCGTTCAACCAGTCCCTGCAAATATGCAACGGAAAATAATGCAAACAGAGGAAAGTAAGCACTCAGTATGGTTATAAAAAGAAAGCACAACTGCTTTGTGGGGTAATAGAAACTATAGCTTCATGACACTTGTAGACTCTTCCACTTACTTGCTGATATCATCGAGGTGGTCGTCGAAATCAACAACTTTCTGCCATTTCTTCGTGGTAACATGATCAGCTAAGACCACATTTGTAGATGCCTCTTTCAGTTTGAGCTGACTACTTCCATCTGATCCAGCCTGACGCCAGCTTTTTGATGAATCCCTGGTGTATAGCTGCACGTGCCATGAAACAATGTGTCATGAATCATACAAGCTAAAGAAACAGAATGACATTGGCGTTTTTATCATGACTCTTAGCCAGGCAATTTAGTCCCTCACGTTTTCTCTGTTTTTTCTCACAACTGACTGTAAGTGGTAACAATTTTGATTATTTCCATAAGTAATTCAGGGCCTGGTTAGTGTTTTCCCCCCATAATGCAGGATGCAAAATGTAACCATATATTGAGTAAGCTTTACTAGTGTAGTCAAGGATTGTAACCCTGCCTCGTGGGTCCTAGTTGATATGTATGCTACAAATGCACAACGACAAAATACTTCCGCTGGAGTTTCTGAAAAAAATAGTACTCTGCAGGGGAGTTATCTAAAATTCATCCACAGTGTATTATTCAGAATATGCAGACTGAGCAAAATCCATTCAAAACATGCAGATTGAACAAATCTCAGCCAGTGGCCACTTATACATAGGAGATAGGACTACAAGAACTACAATTTACAAGTCAGTAATTGATGAGCATTTGGAGATATAAGCTACTAGCATAGTCCTTTACTGAAAAGTATTCCCTCCATCGCATAATATACGAAGCTTGCAAAAACGTCTTATATTGTGGGACGGAGGGGGTAATGCATTGCGATGCTTAATCTGATGCTCTACTCATCACCAGATTTATCAGCTTGCAGAGAGATTTCAAGGTCATTGAAGTCCAGCATTTGCTTCTATATATCCAAAAAACTTAACCTAACAAGTTAATATGACAACTCCAAAACTGATTCTTAAGTCATAAGGTAATGAAGTAACAGTGTAACACTGCAATCTCTGTTGGTAGGTATAGAACACATATGCCCAAACAAATTGCTGCTACTACTGCTTTTGCACTAGAGGTGAACAGATTGCACCAGTGATTCATAAACCCAAGCATAATGCTTCTACTCTCACTTTTGCACTGAAAGGCGACAGATTACATAAATAATTATTTCATGCAGAAGATGGCTGCTTGCATTTCATGGCATTAAGAGGAGCATATGGTATTTTGCATATTTGTTCAGAAACTTTTCAAATTAAGTTGTGATAATAATTAAAATATATGTCTTGCTTGTAGTGGTTAAGTTCAACAAATATATGTTAGTGTTCATGTTAACTCTTAGGTAACTTACTGACTTGTGAGATGAGAAGTGGTTGTCGCGTGGAAGCAGTGCTTATTAGTCGAAAGTTATTCACAATGATTCAGAAAGTATACACTTGGCTAGCATATATAGGTAGTCTAAAATTTGACATACTCTATGCTTGCCTCACTAAGGCCCTGACTACGAGCAGCTGTAAAGCAAACTTTCTCTTCTCGGAGACTCTGCCACAGCTAGTTAGCTCCAGGTAAAATGAAAGAAAAGAAGGACTAGGGAGAGAAAAGAATGCTCATGTTCGACCATTCATCATTTCCAAACAAAATGAGCTGAGCATTCGAACCAAAATCTCACCCTTCCAAACAAGACCTAAGTGTGGTACCTTTACATTTAAAAACTATTTTATGCAGGCATAACTTGAATATTTTAAGCAAGTAGACAGCATAGAATTTCTCTAGGAAGAAGTGAATTGTCTAGTGGGACTCTCACCACCAAAGAACACAAGTCATGAAGTCAATAATATTGGCACTGCAAGATCTATTCCATCACTAGGTAGAAGTGAACATATGGTCTTATTTTCATAGTTAATTGTAAAGACTTGGAAGATACCTCAGAAAACATACTAATCTGTTGCTATCAATTTAAAAGCAATGAAGGGATACTGATTTTCATAGATCATGGGTAGAGTACCTGAACAACGGCATCGCGACTGCTCCCCTTCACCACCTCCTCGAGCTTCACGTTGTCCAGCTGATCAAACCAACACAAAATCAGAAAGGAGAACCCCAATCAGCACCCAAGCGAGATCTCCACACCCCAATATCTGCGCAAGACAGGGGGAACAGAGGACAGCACCCACCAGCAGCACCGCGGCGCGGGGGAAGTAGCGGAAGATGTGGTCCCCGACGCGCTTGGCGACGGCGGGGAGGTCGGCGTCGTCGCGGCGCGCGTTGGCGTGGTAGTATCCGACGACGGCGAGGCCCTGCGCCTGGAAGTGGTCCTCGACGAGGGTGAGCGCGAGCTCGAGCGTGGGGAGCAGCGGGAGGTGGTGCGGCTGGTGGGAGAGCGGCACGGCGTCGGCGACCGAGACGACGGCCGGGGAGGCGGCCGGGTCCGCCAGGCGGCCGACGAGGAGCCCGTTGACGGCCGCCGCCGGGTGCTTGAGCGCGTGCAGCGCGAGCTTCACGTACGCCGCCTGCGCGAGCTCGTACCGACACTCCACGCCCATCGCGATCCGCCGGGGAGGCCGCTTCCGGTCGGGTTTTCGCTGCCTCTCTCGTGCGCGGCGGCCGTCGTCAGATCTGGGTGGAGGGGATGGGATCGGAGTGAGTATCAATCAGATCGGCTTTGGAGCTTCGGATTTGGAAGGGGAGAGGCTCCCGTTGCTGGCCGTCCGATTGGTCATTGACGATTTATCTTGTTTATTTTGGGTCCCCATAACTGCCACACGTGTATCGAGTGGTTGTGCCGCACGCCTCGTGTGGCATGGATAGGAACCGCCCGCACGACCGCGTCCGGGCGCGCAAAGCCACATCCCGCACGTCCGGTGTGTGGCAAATCCGCCCACACGTCCGGGCCAGACGACCACGCTGCCCGCACGACCCAGCCGTCCCGGCCTCCTTTCGATCCCCAGTCCCGACTGCCGCCATCGTCTCCCACCTCTCGATGGCAACCAGAGCAGATCCGTAGGGCCTTCCCACCGCTAACCACACCCCCCTCCCCCACCCCCACCCCCGCCCCCACTCCAACCCCGCCCTTCAAAGACAACCAGCTAAAAGCAGGTGAATCTCCGATCTCCTACTGCTTCCCATCCTTCTTCTGGGCAGAAAATTGCAAATTTACCAACGAAGGTGGCGACTGGATCCACGCTATCGGGGCAAAACACTACATGGTTTTGTGTGTCTTCGCATTTGCCAAGCAACATACACCAGATCTGCCATGTACTACGCTAGAGTTAAGCTTAAGTTCTCAGTTCGCTTGGTGCAAGTAGTTGGTAATGAATGGATGCGTAGGAATCCCTAAAAAAGGGAGAGAAATGAGAAATTTGGAATAAAGGGGGGTAGGAAAATTAGTTGCCACTTGTGTCTAACGTCAGTTGCCACCTATCGTTGTCGTTAACTGCCACCATGTTAACCTGTTGCTTGCCATCCTATTGTGGTGGTTGTTGCCATCGAATCGAAAGGATAGCTGGCACCCAGATTTTAGAAAAGAGAGTGGATGTCCATGTCCTACTTGCCATGATGTGTTGGTTGCCTACGCATGAAAATGTGATAAGACTGCCGTGTTATCTTGTACGTGCAAGCAGTAGAAGAATACATTTTTTGCGGATTATTGATGCGTTCTTGTTCATGCAGTGATTGAGAACACATTGGCAGAAACAAAACGCGGAAAGAATGACTCACGAAGATGGCGCTGATCCTTGGGTTTCTCAAAGGCCAGAAACGCCCCCTTGGGATGCAGCAGAGTACAGTCAACTCATTTCTGCAAGGCCGTTGCTGCCACTACTGGAGCAGTACGCAGGCATTGGTATGATGCATGATAACAAAGAAAAGAACATTTGCCATGTTCGCGATGATGAAGATGACATTCTACTTATGTCCTACACTGTCATTTTTCGCAGGTTCTTATGACCAAAACACACTCAGGGGGGCACCATGGCAAGTTCAGTCACAGGGCGCTAACACTGACAAATGTACGGGCAGCCAACTTCAACTAGCTAATGTGGCAAATCAAGGTAACGCATACGAAAATGAAACATACTGGTGTGGACATGAAAAATAAACATGCAAAGGATGGCAAAAGACTCACGAGTTATGTCGGGAAAAATGCAGAACCTTCATGCAGCACGTGGCATCAGGCGGCACCCATGTACCTACCATCAACGTCATACACAGTTGAGTCCATAAAAAAGTGAAGTTGCAGACGGTGAATTAGCAGAAGGAGCATAGTTGACAACTGCAGTTGCCATGACTAAACAACTGCAGTTGCCATCCCTGGACAGCTGCAGTTGCCATGCCTAGACAGCTGCAGTTGCCATGCCAGGACAAACTGCAGTTGCCATGTATGATAAAAAATGTGATTGCAATGTACAAACAACCGTGGATGGCAAGTGTGAACAAATCTATGTGGCATGGTTGGACCACTGCATGTTCCATGTTGAAGAAACTACAGTTGCCATGCATTGACCAACTACTACCATGATTACAGGTTATTACGGTGGTGCTACCTCGGCAAACGTCTCATGGCAAGCTTCACAGATTGCAGACAGAGCACGTCAATTTGGTGTGACAGACCACACAAGATGGGCACATGCGGCATAACAAGGTAAGGAAATTTGAACCACAAAAACAGAACTGCATTTGTTTTTGTGGGAATAGCATGTGAGGAAAAGAAGATTTGTAGCAGTGATGATGGAAAAAATCAAAGAGAAAACGCTAACAAGTGGTCGTGTGCAATGACTCATATATTGTCTTCGGGATTTGCCAATTGCTAAAAGCATGTGTGCAGCACTAATGATTGATCGCATTTGCCTAGTGAGCTCAAGCCTAAAATACAAAGTTTTGATGCTAGAATATACTGATTGCCATGTATTGGCAACAGTATTTGCCATGTATGTAGGACTGCAGCTGCCATTGATATAGAATCCAAGTTTTGGTACTGAAAGGAGTTGGTTGCCATGCATTGGCAACAATAGTTGCCATGTTTGTTGGACTGTAGCTGCCATGACTGGAGAACTACAGTTGCCATGTATGTCCACATGCAGACTCACGGCTTGCTGTTTAAATGATGTCATGCCAAATCACTTGCAGTTTATGTACTCCGTTACGATAAACATGTCATTCAAGCAAAATCTTACGCTCGTACCTGTTTTTTTATTACAGGGCCTTCAACTACAATCAACAGCGGCGCGGGGACATCTACTGCGGGGAGCTCTGAGCGTTCCACCAGCCAGCCAACAATCATGCTGCAAACAATGCCGAGTCAGAGTCGGAAATGGCAATCATTCCAGCAATGCCGACAAGCACACCTTTGAACACAAGCACTGGCAACACTCAAGTAGATGAAAGTGCCGCCGATACTGAAGTGAATGATGAAATTGATGATGAAGCACAAGGGGATGAAGATGGTGGGCAATCAGAGATCATGGTACCTCAGCCACCTTACGTTGGGCAGAGATTTGAATCGTTCGCAGAGGCAAAGGAATTCTACCAGACATATACAATTTAAAAAGAAAAAAATATCAGTTGCCATCATGGTATTTTGCAAAAAAGAAGCTAACGTATGTTCCTTCAATCATCAAGTTGGAGGGCATGAAGAAGGAAAAAGTTGCCATGTATTTCTATTAGTTGCCATCTATATGTGTTAGTTGCCATCTAGTTATGTTGGCAGTTGTCATCTAGTTATGTTGGCAGTTGCCATCTAGTTATGTTGGCAGTTGCCATTCTAGTTATGTTGGCAGTTGCCATCTTGTTATGATGGTAGTTGCCACAATGTCACCATCATGGTTGCCATGCATGCTCAAGGAGCTAGGAGTGTTTGCAAAAAAGTAGTACAAAAATACCATTAAATGGAGTCGACAACCCTTCTGGTACATCTTGTTTGAGAATGCATCATGCAGGAAGTCCGCAATGAACTTACACCAATTCATGTTCTTCACTTCTTTCAGTTTTGCCTGCACGACACAAATTTCAGGACAAGAAGTTGCTGCATCAGAAATCAAAATGGGAAAACATAAAAAAAACTGGCAGTGACTAGCTTACATATGACATAGGAGTCAAAAGATTGAAGGAAAAAATGAAGGAGTAGAGATAGAGCATTCACCAGGATGGGGAAGCATTTGTTGCTTGGGCGAAGAGATGTGGTCGGCGCAAAAACAGCTGAGATCAGGTACATGAGTAGCTTCATCTTAAAAACTTTGCCATGGGTTTTCATGCCCTCCAGCGAATTTGTGTTCATGGATGTCATCCCAGGAAACAAACGGGCAAACAACGTTTCCTCAATCGTATTATTGACCTCATACGGGACTTTGATTTCTCCACGGGGCACACCCAACGTGCAGAACACGAATTCCTCATCTAACGGCAGTCTTCCACGTCCCGGAATAACAAATTTCCTGGAGGCGGGCTCGTAAATCTCACCAAGCCAGTCGCATACAGGGTTCACTAGATTCTTGCACCGAACATCCATCAGAGCCTGCATCCCCAACTCAGCAGCAGCTCCCTTCTGGTCGTCGGTGAATCCCTCGGTCAATATAGTCAGGCGTTCCTGTGAAGCCCTATTGCGATTACGTTTCTTCTTTCGCAAAACAGAGAAATGATCATTTGTTGCCATGTTTCACTATCATGAAGGTTTAGACCCTATCAGACGATTGCAAACTCAACATGACATTCAAAACATATGGGGGAAGGGGGCTGGGGGGTGGACAGTTACCTCATCGTCGTCTGTTGTCCGTCTAGTTGCACGATTCTGCCGCGGTAACTCCATGAAATCATCGTCATCGTCTTGATGATCGCCGTGAGCCATTCTGCTGAGGTAAGAACAAAGCAAAATGTTAGGGTGAAAATGAAAGTATGAAGTAAGCAGTTGCCACCTAACAAAATGTACTTGCCACATGGGCTCAATTGAAAGTGGCAAAAAGTTTAGGCAATATCGTATGAACACCCACACCCCCTATGATTGTCCAACAATAAATGTGGCAACAAAACACATTGGTTTCATTTGAAAAATGTATAGATCATAAGGCACTTGAAACAAAATGCTGAAGTTGCCATGTTAGCACAAGATAGTACGAAAGAAAGGCACAAATCTTCCCCTGCACAAACATAAAATGTGGCAGCTCACACCCTGTCCTCATACAAAAATGAGTTGCCATGTGTTCAAAGGCAAAATGTGCTAGGTTGAAATTGCCATGTTAAAATGCAACACAAAATTCAAAAAAGCGCTAAAAACATCTACTGAACAACCTGAAATTGCAATGCACACACTGACCTCATATTAAAAATGAGTTGCCATTTAGTACGGCCAAATATGTTCAGATATCACAAGTCAGCGTGGCAAAACACGAAACTGGGTCTGCAGTACAGTGAATTTGCCACATTATCCTGCCTACAACATGGCAACAGCCATGCTGTGTTCACAAAAATACTTGCCACATGGAAAGCATATATATGGCAACTGACACAGTTGATGTGGAAATTAGTTGCCATCCAGTGCACATAGTTGCTGAAACTGACATGACAACCTAGTTACTATACTTTGCCATGCCACATTATCCTGTCAGTTGCCACAAGTCAGCGTGGCAAAACACAAATTTGGGTCTGTAGTACAGTGAATTTGCCACATTATCCTGCCTACAACGTGGCAACAGCCATAGTGTGTTCACAGAAATACTTGCTACATGGAAAGCATATATGTGGCAACTGACACAGTTGATGTGGAAATTAGTTGCCATCCAGTGCACATAGTTGCTGAAACTGCAATGACTACCTATTTACTACACTTTACCATGCCTACAGCGTGGCAGCAGCCGTAGCATGTGCACGAAATTAGTTGCCACATGGAAAACATATTTGTGGCAACTATCACAATCAATCAGGAAATTAGTTGCCATACGGTGCAGATAGTTACTCAAACTACCATGTTTGCATTCATACTGCACTTTGAAAAACAACTACCTAGATCTAGGGTTCAATGGCAACTATCATAACTTGAAATTCATCACCAAAATTCTCCCTGCACTGATCGCAAATAGCATTTCGAAGCAATGTGCAACTATCGGACAGAAAAACGACGGCCCAATCCCAAGGCACAACCATGATGGGGCTCCGGCAGGCCGAACCACACCGGCGTGACCGCCACCGCGGCGGCGATGAAACTGCTCAATGCCACCGAAAACGGCAACCACAAGACTCCGCCGCCGGCGGGAATGCCGGCGCATCGCGAACCCGCCTGAATCTCGATGAATCTCGAGCGAAGCATCGACCACGGAGGGGAGGGGAGAAATGCAGGCAAGGATTTTGAGCATGGGAGGGAGCATTACCTTCAATCTGTAGGCGCTCTGGCGAAGACGCTCCGGTCCGGCGAGTCCCACCGACGGCCGCGAATGCCGTCGACTCTTCCGCCTCCGCCGTCGCCTTCTCCTCTCGCCTTCTCCTCCAATCGACTGAACTGCGGGGTGGGTTGTGCGAGTAACTGAGGGGAGGAGTAAATGGAACCATGAGGGGAGGGGGGCGAAGTGCGCGACGTGTTTGACGGCAACCACGGTCGGGCGTGGCGTGCGGGCGCAGAGCAGTTCCACCGCACGCCCCCGAGTGGGACCGCGGGGAGGCAACCGGCGTGTGGGCGAACTATGTCACACACCACACACACGCCTTGTCCTACGTGGCACACAAAATCAGTCAAAACGTGCCAAGATTCGTGCAGATACTGCTCGATGGCGATGGAGGCGTGTGGTTGAGATGGCTAACGCCCACACGTGTGGGTGTTAACATTTCCGTTATTTTTTGATGATGATGAGAAACGCAATACGAGTTGTCTCCACACATATACAGTCTCGAGTACATCCGGTGCGAACCGACATGTGGTTGGATCGTCAGGAGGACAGTGGTATCCCCGACTCACTAGGATAAGTCACTGGTGCTCACATTTTTAGGGATTTATTTCACCCCTTTCGATGATGTATGTTCAGAGCAGAGGTTATCGTCGATTACGAAGACGTTTTAACGACTTCGCCCATCTCAAGATGATGTGTCAACCCAGTCTCTGGAAGATGATCGTACGGGTAGGTTGTGCGTGCGTGCGTTTATAGGAGTGAGTGTATGCGCGTATGTATGAGTGCCTGCCCCTATAAGCACCTCCAACAGACTGAGCTGACACATCATCTTAAAATTGATGAAGTCACCGTCTACATCAACATTGTTTCTTACCAAAAGACAATCCTTAGTAAGCCTAAAATAAATTCATAAAAATGCAAACATTTGTGCCAGGTTTAGGACTTGAATCCAGGTGGACAAGTTCCATCACAAGTTTCTCTTTTTTTTGACAGCGAAGTTCCACCACAAGTAGCCTATGCTCGTTTTACGGGTTCATCTTATTTCTTGAGCTTGCTGCGTGTCCTACACCAACTCTAGGTGCTAAAGCGGACATGTTCGATCAGGACAAAACTCGCAGGTTCTCGCACTAGGTTTTTCCTGGCGAATAGTGTTGTGTGTCGGTGATCTTGACCTATGTCCATAATCCGACGATTGGCCCTTCAAAGACCCCTTCTCCCTAATCCAACCCTGTGAATCATAGCTACTGGCAGTCTCATAAGGACTAGTATCTAGTGTTGGTACGGCAACCCTGGTTTAGATCCCAGAAACCATCACTTCAATGAACGCGTTCTGATCTACTCCCTCCGTCCCATAATATAAGAGCGCTTTTGACACTACACTAGTGTAAAAAATGCTCTTATATTATGGAACCGAGGGAGTAGGCGACATCTCGGTTCAACTTCTCCCTGTCCACCTCGTAGCCTTTTGCGTTTGATGGCATGCGGTCGTATCGTCGTATCGTAATACATATAGCCCTAGCCATCTTAGGAGTGCAGCGTAGTCAAATCGGAGGGACATGGTCGCGGAAGGAGTGGATAACATTCTCGAGAATATGCATGAGCCCAATGAACTGGCTTTTGTAAGCCGCCAGTTATGGCAAGACTTTGAGCGATTGTGCGGTTGAAGAAAGCCAGAACACCTTCTCCTTCGTGTAGCATGACACCAAAGTCTGACCCGAATGCGTCACACAGAAGGCTTGGTGAAGTCCGGCATGTGTAACACGTGTGGCGATGTGAGAGTTGTCCTGAGTGCCTCAAAGGTGCTCGTCGCGCTGACTAACTAGTGGTAGCTCTCCTTCTCAAGGAGCTTGGTGATGGGGCAGCGATGGAGCCAAAGTCACAAATGATTTTTCGATAGTAGCTCGCCGACCCTTGGAACCTACTGAGTGCTCACACGGTCCGTAGTATCGGCCACTCCTGCAGTACTTGGACTTTTGATTTATCCACTATGGTCCCTCCCTCGGAGACAACATTGGCAATGTATGCCACCCTTGAAACCCCCAAAAATGCACTTGGAGCATTTGAGCACGAGTCATTCGTCCTATGAAAGATAAAAAACTGTACGAACATAGCACAAGTGGTCAGCCCATGTCGAAATGTAAATCAGAATATCATCAAAAAGTACGAGGGTAAATTGGCGCAGGTAAGTCCTTAGGGCGACGTTCATGAGTGTTTGAATGTCGTTGGCATGGTACTAAAGCCAAATGGCGTGACAAGGAACTCAAATAACCCCTGCCGTGTGCAAGACGCCGTCTTGTGGACATCATTGATGTGCATTCAGACTTGGTGATAACCCAGTTGTAAATCCATCTTGGTGAAAAATCAAGCTCAACGGAGTTTATCGAGCAAATCGTCCACCACTGAAATAGGAAATTTGTCTTTGACTGTCCGCTCATTGAGGGCACAGTAATTGATACAAAAATGCAAGACATGTCATGTTTCTTCACCAATAGCATCGGGGAGGAGAATGTTGAGTGGCTAGGACAAATAAGGGACTGGCTATGTGCCAGTCGACTGAATTTCCCGACTATGGTCAGTCGACAGAATTGTACAGGGCAAACAAACATCGACTAACCATATAAAACAGAGTCAGTCGATCCCTAAAGGCAACCCAACCCAGAATTCTGGTCTGCCTCTTTCTGTTCTCTCTGGGCCTTCTTCTTCTTCTGCCCCTTTTCTGGACCTTCTCCATCTATTTTCTCTGGACCCGCAACCCGTTAACCCGCTCAGTTTTCCTTCCTTCCTTCCACTTTCTTCCTCCTTCGAGACCTCCTCTACCCTAACAGCGCCGCCATGGAGAACCCTGGATCTGATCCAATTAAAGTCATCAAAAGATCAAGAAATAAGAAGAAGAAAGATGGATCCGGTGACCCTACCTATCCTCCTCTGGTAAATCATCTTTTCTTCCTCCCTTTCTCCATGGATCATATCATTTCGCATCTTCTCAAGGAGCATGACACCAAAGCCTGACCCGAATGCGTCACACAGAAGGCTTGGTGAAGTCTAACATGTGCAACACATGTGCTAACATGAGAGCCGTCTTCGGTGCCTCAATTGGTGCTCTTCGCGCTGACTAACTAGTGGTAGCTCTCCTTCTCAAGGAGCTTGGTGATGGGGCAGCGATGGATCCAAAGTCACAAATGATTTTCCGGTAGTAGCCCGCCGACCCTTGGAACCTACTGAGTGCTCACACGGTCCGTAGTATCCCACTCCTGCACTACTTGGACCTTTGATTTATCCACTATGGTCCGTCCCTCGAATATAACGTGGCCAAAGTATGCCACCCTTGAAACCCCCCAAAAATGCACTTGGAGCATTTGAGAGCGATTAATTGGTCCTATGAAAGCTGAAAAACTGTACGAACATAACACAAGTGGTCAGCCCATGTCGAAATGTAAATCAGAATATCGTCAAAATTTATGAGGACAAATTGGCGCAGGTAAGTCCTTAGGACGACGTTCATGAGTGTTCGAATGTCGTTGGCATGGTAGTAAAGCCAAATGGGGTGACAAGGAACTCAAATAACCCCTGGCGTGTGCGAGACGCCGTCTTGTGGACATCATCCACGTGCATTCAGACTTGGTGAGAACCCAATCGGATATCCATCTTGGTGAAAAATCAGGCTACACGGAGTTTATTGAGCAAATCGTCCACCACCGCAATAGGAAATTTCTCTTTGACTGTCCGCTCATTGAGGTCACGGTAACTAACACAAAAATGCAAGACATGTAATGTTTCTTCACCAATAGCATCGGGGAGGAGAATGTTGAGTGGCTAGGTACTACTTCTTGAGCTTGCGTTGGTTTTTCCCTTGAAGAGGAAAGGATGATGCAGCAAAGTAGAGATAAGTATTTCCCTCAGTTTGAGAACCAAGGTATCAATCCAGCAGGAGGTGCGTACATGCATGTCTCCAATCTATGCACCTGCACAAACAATCAAACACTTGCACCCAACGCGATAAAGGGGTTGTCAATCCCTTCACGGTCACTTGGAAGGATGAGATCTGATAGAGATAGATATAAAAGATTACTAAAACATAAAACAAAGTAAAAACAAATAAATTACAGCAAGGTATTTTTGGGTTTTTTGTTTTATAGATCTGAAAATATATGATGGAAAATAGACCCGGGGGCCATAGGTTTCACTAGAGGCTTCTCTCTTCAAAGAAAACAACACGGTGGGTGAACAAATTACTGTCGAGCAATTGATAGAAAAGCGCAAAGTTATGATGATATTCACGACAATGATTATGAATATAGGCATCACATCTGTGTCAAGTAGACCGACTCCTGCCAGCATCTACTACTATTACTCCACACATCGACCGCTATCCAGCATGCATCTAGAGTATTAAGTTCAAAAGAACGGAGTAACGCCTTAAGTAAGATGACATGATGTAAAGGGATAAACTCAAGCAATATGATGAAAACCCCATCTTTTTTCCCTTGATGGCAACAATACAATACGTGCCTCGCTACCCCCTACTTTGTAACTGGGTGAGGACACCGCAAGATTGAACCCCAAACTAAGCACCTCTCCCATTGCAAGAAGAACCAATCTAGTTGGCCAAACCAAACCGATAATTCAAAGAGAAATACAAAGATATCAAATCATGCATATAAGAATTCAGAGAAGTTCAAATAATATTCATAGATAATCCGATCATAAATCCACAATTCATCGGATCTCGAAAAACACACTGCAAAAGAATATTACATCGGATAGATCTCCAAGAACATTGAGGAGAACATTGTATTGAAGATCAAAGAGAGAGAAGAAACCATCTAGCTACTAGCTATGGACCCGTAGGTCTGTGGTGAACTACTCACACTTCATCGGAAGGGCAATAGAGTTGATATAGAAGCCCTCCGTGATCGAATCCCCCTCCGGCAGGGTGCCGGAAAAGGCCCCAAGATGGGACCTCACGGGTACAGAAGGTTACGGCGGCGGAAAAGTATTTTGGTGGACGCTTCTGGTCGTTTGGGAATATTTGTGAATTTATAGGCCAAAGATTAGGGTTGGAGGAGCTCCGAGGGGCCCACAAGCCCTTAGGCCCATGAGGCTTGTGGCCGCCTCGGGACTCCTCTGACTTCATCTCCAAGTCCTACGACTGTCTTCTGGTCCAAGAAAAATCACCGCGAAAGTTTTATTCCGTTTGGACTTCGTTTGATATTACTTTTATGTAAAACTCAAAAACAAGGAAAAAACAGAAACTGGCACTGGGCTCTAGGTTAATAAGTTAGTCCCAAAAATAACATAAAATAGCATATTAATGCATATAAAACATGCAAAACAGATAATATAATAGCATGGAACGATAAAAAATTATAGATACGTTGGAGACGTATCGCTAGGACAAATAAAGCCTCGTTCCAACATCTCGGTGCACTGCTTCTCAATATCATCCGTTTGAATCACCAAGGAGCAGTATGGTCTACCATGGCTGGTGTCGCACACAGTAGCATGTGGATTCGATGGTCACATTTGCGGACTGGTGTAAGACACTGTGGATCGCAAATAAGGATGCAAAGTCCTCAAGGGTTGCTTCTAGGAGGTTTTTACTATTGCAAGAAGTTGTACATGCGCCTGATTTGGCTTCTCCTAGCAGAGTCATGTGATGATCCTTGTGCCAAAAGGACATTGCCAACCTAGAGAAGTCCAATTCGATGGGTATAAGGGAGCCCAACCATTGTACCCCAAGAGCTATATCAAAGCCGCCTAGTGAGAGTGTATAATAGTCCACATGGAAGTCCCCAATGCCCACAGATAGCCAGATGTTACGGCGGATGCCGCGGCTGATGACACAATCCCCATTAGAGACAACCATCTTCAAGTCCTAACACTAGGTGACGAGCATGATACTACCGTCAACTGCTTCTTCCGTGATGAAGTTGTGGGTGGATCCGAATCCACTAGAGTGAGTAGCTGCACGTCGATGATGACAACCAATATCTGCATGGTTTGGGTGGAGTTGATACCAATCAGCGCATTCATAGGCACCTCCATGGTAGACGTGGCATCCTCGTCCTCCTCGGTGGTGATGTCACTATCAACGTAACACGTGAACATTTACTTGCAGCGATGCCCATGAACGGATTGTTCACCACAGATAAAGCATTGCCCTTTGGCATGACACTTGTGTTGGGGAACGCAGTAATTTCAAAAAATTTCTTACGATCACGCAAGATCTATCTAGGAGAAGCATAGCAACGAGCGGGGAGAGTGTGTCCACGTACCCTTGTAGACCGAAAGCGGAAGCGTTTTATCAACGCGGTTGATATAGTCGTACGTCTTCACCATCCGACCGATCCTAGCACCGAACGTACGGCACCTCCGTGTTCAGCACACGTTCAGCTCGATGACGTCCCTCGTACTCTTGATCCAGTTGAGGCCGAGGGAGAGTTTCATCAGCATGATGGCGTGACGACGGTGATGATGAAGTTACCGGCGCAGGGCTTCGCCTAAGCACTACGATGATATGACCGAGGTGTGTAAATGTGGAGGGGGGCACTGCACACGGCTAAAAGATCAACTTGTGTGTCTATGGGGTGGCCCCTCTCCCGTATATAAAGGAGAGGTGGAGGAGGCCGGCCGGCCCTAGGGGGCACGCCCAAGGAGGGGAGTCCTACTAGGACTCCAAGTCCTAGTAGGATTCCACCAAGAGGGAGAGAGGGGGAAGGAAGGAGAGGGAGACAGGGAGAAGGAAAGGGGGGCGCCGCCCCCTTCCCTTGTCCAATTCGGACTGCAAGGGGGGGGGGGGGGCGGTCTGCGCTGGCTGCCCTCCTCTCTCTTCACTAAGGCCCATGGTAGCCCATTAGTTCTCCCGGGGGTTCCGGTAACCCCTCCGGCAGTCCGGTTTTACCCGAAACCATCCGGAACACTTCCGGTGTCCGAATAACATGGTCCAATATATCAATCTTTATGTCTCGACCATTTCGAGACTCCTCGTCATGTCCGTGTTCTCATCTGGGACTCCGAACAACCTTTGGTACATCAAATCACATAACTCATAATACAAATTGTTATCGAACGTTAAGCGTGCGGACCCTACGGGTTCGAGAACTATGTAGACATGACCGAGACACATCTCCGGTCAATAACCAATAGCAGAACCTGGATGCTCATATTGGCTCCTACATATTCTATGAAGATATTTATCGGTCAAACCGCATAACAACATACGTTGTTCCCTTTGTCATCGGTATGTTACTTGCCCGAGATTCGATAGTCGGTATCATCATACCTAGTTCAATCTCGTTACCGGCAAGTCTCTTTACTCATTCCGTAATGCATCATCCCACAACTATATCTCATTAGTAATATTTCTTGCAAGGCTTATAGTGATATGCATACCGAGAGGGCCCAGAGATATCTCTCCGATACACGGAGTGGAAAATCCCAATCTTGATCTATGCCAACCCAACAAACACCTTCGGAGACACCTGTAGAGCATCTTTATAATCACCCAATTACGTTGTGACATTTGATAGCACACAAGGTGTTCCTCCGGTATTCGGGAGTTGCATAATCTCATAGTCAGAGGAACATGTATAAGTCATGAAGAAAGCAATAACAATAAAACTCAACGATCATAATGCTAAGCTAACGGATGGGTCTTGTCCATCACATCATTCTCTAATGATGTGATCTCGTTCATCAAATGACAACACATGTCTATGGTCAGGAAACTTAACCATCTTTGATTAACGAGCTAGTCTAGTAGAGGCATACTAGGGACACTTTGTTTTGTCTATGTATTCACACATGTACTAAGTTTCCGGTTAATACAATTCTAGCATGAATAATAAACATTTATCATGATATAAGGAAACATAAATAACAACTTTATTATTGCGTCTAGGGCATATTTCCTTCAGTCTCCCACTTGCACTAGAGTCAATAATCTAGTTCACATCGTCATGTGATTTAACACCAATAGTTCACATCGCCATGTGATCAAGACCCAAAGGGTTTACTAGAGTCAATAATCTAGTTCACATCGCCATGTAATTAACACCCAAAGAGTACTAAGGTGTGATCATGTTTTGCTTGTGAGATAAGCTTAGTCAACGAGTCTGTCACATTCAGATCCGTATGTATTTCGCAAATTTTTATGTCTACAATACTCTGCATTGAGCTACTCTAGCTAATTGCTCCCACTTTCAATATGTATCCAGATTGAGATTCTGAGTCATCTGGATTAGTGTTTAAAGCTTGCTTCGACGTAACTCTTTTACGACGAACTCTTTATCAACTCCATAACCAAGAAACATTTCCTTAGTCCTCTTAGGTAACTAAGGATAATTTTGACCGCTGTTTAGTGATCCACTCCTGGATCACTATTGTACCCTCTTGCCAAACTCATGGTGAGACAATAGGTCTGGTACACAGCATAGCATACTTTATAGAACCTATGACTGAGGCATAGGGAATGACTTTCATTCTCTTTCTATTTTCTGCCGTGGTCGGGTTTTGAGTCTTACTCAACTTCACACCTTGCAACACAGACAAGAACTCCTTCTTTGACTATTCAATTTTGAACTACTTCAAAATACTGTCAAGGTATATACTCATTGAAAAATCTTATCAAGCGTCTTGATCTATCTCTACAGATCTTGATGCCCAATATATGTAAGCAGCGTCACCGAGGTCTTTCTTTGAAAAACTCCTTTCAAACACTCCTTTATGCTTTCCAGAAAATTCTACATCATTTTCGATCAACATTATGTCAGTCACTTATACTTATCAGAAAGGCTGTAGTGCTCCCACTCACTTTCTGGTAAATAGAGGCTTCACCGCAAGTCTGCATAAAACTATATGCTTTGATCAACTCATCAAAGCGTATATTCCAACTCCGAGATGCTTGCACCAGTCCATAGATGGATCGTGGAGCTTGCACATTTTGTTAGCACCTTTAGGATTGACAAAACCTTCTTGTTGCATCATATACAACTCTTCTTTAAGAAATCCATTTAAGGAATGCAGTTTTGACATCCATTTGCCAGATTTCATAAAATGTGGCAATTGCTAACATCATTCAGACAGACTTAAGCATCGCTATGAGTGAGAAAATCTTATCGTGGTCAACACCTTGAATTTGTCGAAAACCTTTTGCGACAATTCGAGCTTTGTAGATAGTAACACTACTATGAGCGTCTGTCTTCCTCTTGAAGATCCATTTATTCTCAATGGCTCGCCGATCATCGGGCAAGTCAATCAAAGTCCATACTTTGTTCTCATACATGGATCCCATCTCAGATTTCATGGCCTCAAGCCATTTCGCAAAATCTGGGCTCATCATCGCTTCCTCATCGTTCGTAGGTTTGTCATGGTCTAGTAACATGACTTCGAGAAAGGATTACCGTACCACTCTGGTGCGGACCATACTCTCGTTGACCTACGAGGTTCGGTAGTAACTTGATTTGAAGTTTCATGATCATCATCATTAGCTTCCTCACAAATTGGTGTAGGAATCACTGGAACTGGTGTCTGTGATGAACTACTTTCCAATTCGGGAGAAGGTACAATTACCTCATCAAGTTCTACATTCCTCCCACTCACTTCTTTCGAGAGAAACTTCTTCTCTAGAAGGGATCCATACTTAGCAACAAATATCTTGCCTTCGGATATGTGATAGAAGGTGTACCCAACAGTTTCCTTTGGGTATCCTATGAAGATACATTTCTCCGATTTGGGTTCGAGCTTATCAGGTTGAAACTTTTTCACATAAGCATCACAACCCCAAACTTTAAGAAACGACAGCTTAGGTTTCTTGCCAAACCATAGTTCATATGGCATCGTCTCAACGGATTTAGATGGTGCCCTATTTAACGTGAATGCAGTTGTCTTTAATGCATAACCCCAAAACGATAGTGGTAAATCGGTTAGAGGCATCATAGATCGCACCATTATCTAATAAAGTACGGTTATGAAGTTCGGAGACACCATTACGTTGTGGTGTTCCAAGTGGCGTGAGTTGTGAAACTATTCCACATTGTTCCAAATGAAGACCAAACTCATAACTCAAATATTCACCTCCACGATCAGATCGTAGAAACCTTATTTTCTTGTTACGATGATTCTCCACTTCAGTCTGAAATTCTGTGAACTTTTCAAATGTTTCAGACTTATGTTTCATCAAGTAGATATACCCATATCTACTCAAATCACCTGTGAAGGTCAGAAAATAACGATACCCGCCACAAGCCTCAACACTCATCGGACCACATACATCAGTTTGTATTATTTCCAATAAGTCAGTTGCTCGCTCCATTGTTCCGGAGAACGGAGTCTTAGTCATCTTGCCCATGAGGCATGGTTCGCAAGCATCAAGTGATTCATAATAAAGTGATTCCAAAAGTCCATCAGCATGGAGTTTTTTTCGTGCGCTTTACACTAATATGACCTAAACGGCAGTGCCACATATAAGTTGCACTATCATTATTAACTTTGCATCTTTTGGCTTCAATATTATGAATATGTGTATCACTACGCTCGAGATTCAATAAACCATTTATATTGAGTGTATGACCATAGAAGGTTTTATTCATGTAAATAGAACAACAATTATTCTTTGACTTAAATGAATAACCGTATTGCAATAAACATGATCCAATCATATTCATGCTCAACGCAAACACCAAATAACATTTATTTTAGGTTCAACACTAATCCCGAAGGTAAAGTGAGTGTGCGATGGTGATCTTATCAACCTTGGAATCACTTCCAACTGACATCATCACCTCGCCCTTAACTAGTCTCTGTTTATTTTGCAACTCCCGTTTCAAGTTACTACTCTTAGCAACTGAACCAGTATCAAATACTGAGGGGTTGCTATAAACACTAGTAAAGTACACATCAATAACATGTATATCAAATATACCTTTGTTCACTTTGGCATCCTTCTTATCCGCCAAGTATCTAGGGCAGTTCCACTTCCAGTGACCATTTCCTTTGTAGTAGAAGCACTCAGTTTCAGGCTTGGGTCTATCTTTGGGCTTCTTCATGATAGTGACAACTTGCTTGCCATTCTTCTTGAAGTTCCCTTTCTTTCCCTTGCCCTTTTACTTTAAACTAGTGGTCTTGTCAACCATCAACACTTGATGCTTTTCTTGATTTCTACCTTCGTCGATTTCAGCATCGCGAAGAGCTCGGGGAGAACATATAGGGTTGTGGAGGAGAACCCTTCCTTTTTTGTTTTATGTTTATTGCTTGCATTTTTCAATACCGGTCAAGGACAGAAGAGGACATAATATATCATGTGGTTTACTCTTGGAAATTTTGACTCTGGACTTTTTCAACCGACTCAGACTTGAACACAATAGGGAGACATTCTACGAGACAAAAAACCACAACCTACTCAAATTAGACTTCCTAAGACGTAAAGTTGCCTAATCATACACTCTTGTCATGTGGTGGCTGTGGAGTCCTACTTGGGCTTGCACCTGTGGACATAGTTCTAACCCCACATGATGTTGGTTCTCTCAAATTTTCTGGCCCAAAAGTTGAATTATTGTTCTTACCATTTCTTTCAAAGAATCAATGATAATGCTCTCACCAATCCAAAGGTATCCATTGGTTGCATACACTAGAACACCATGTGCGATTATATAAAAGCTACCATCATTATTTACAAATTGGAAAATTCGAGCACTCCGCAGGGATCACCTTCTGCATGAAATATGGATCATGCCCAGTCACATCTCCATAATTCTATGGATGCCTAATTGCATTTGTGTGTCATAGGTGGGCTAATCTATAGAGGCGGTATACCCATCTTCCTTTGTTGCTTCTTCTTATACAATAAAATGACACACATGGACAAGTAAAAAACGAGCATTAGAAGCGGGCCCCAGAAGCGGTTGTGGTCAAGAAGAATGAAGCCGCGTGCAATAACACAACTCGAAGTGCTATTCTTACTATACAAAGCTCCGGAGGCGGTTGGAAATACGAAACCGCCTGCAGGAAATATTGGAGCCGATTTTTAATTCGTGGTTGCCTCTAGTTTCTCTTCATCGCAAGTGATTTTGTTCTAGAAAATTCATGTGCTAACTGATTTCCTCGGGGCCCTTCCCTTCTTTTTGTCTACGTGTTCATAGGCATGCCCCGTTTATTTTCCTTTCCTTTCAACATTCAAAATGATTTTCCGTTCTCCCATCCCCTTCCCCTTCCCCTTGGCCAATCCATGGACAACCTAGCAAAAACATAGCACCTCTAAGTTTTTTCGTCGGTTACAGATGTTGACCCAGTCCTTCGTGGTGGCAGATCCTATCCGACCATGCCATCGACGATGGGTCACGTATCTGGTGGTATGTGTGACTGATACGTCCATTTTGCATCATGCTTTTATATCGATATTTATTGCATTATGGGTTGTTATTACACGTTATGCCACAATACTTATGCCTATTCTCTCTTTTTTTACAAGGTTTACATGACGAGGGAGAATGCCGGCAGCTGGAATTCTGGGCTGGAAAAGGAGCAAATATTAGAGACCTATTCTACACAACTCCAAAAGTCCTGAAACTCCACGGAAGTCATTTCTGGAATAAGAAAAAATACTGAGCGAAGAAAATACCAGAGGGGGCCCACACCCTGGCCACGAGGGTGGGGGGCGCGCCCTACCCCCTGGGCACGCCCCCTGCCTCGTGGGCCCCCTGGCAGGCCTCTGTTGCCCATCTTCTGCTATATGAAGTCTTTCGTCCGAGAAAAAAATCAGAAGCAAGCTTTCGGGAAGAAACTCCGCCGCCACGAGGCGGAACCTTGGCGGAACCAATCTTGGGCTCCGGCGGAGCTGTTCTGCCGGGGAAGCTTCCCTCCGGGAGGGGGAAATCATCGCCATCGTCATCACCAACGATCCTCTCATCGGGAGGGGGTCTTCATCAACATCTTCACCAGCACCATCTCCTCTCAAACCCTAGTTCATCTCTTGTATCCAATCTTTGTCCCAAAGCCTCAGATTGGTACCTGTGGGTTGCTAGTAGTGTTGATTACTCCTAGTAGTTGATGCTAGTTGGTTTATTTAGTGGAAGATCATATGTTCAGATCCTATATGCATATTAATACCCCTCTGATTATGAACATGAATATGATTTGTAAGTAGTTACGTTTGTTCCTGAGGACATGGGAGAAGTCTTGCTATAAGTAGTCATGTGAATTTGGTATTCATTCGATATTTTGATGAGATGTATGTTGTCTTTCCTCAAGTGGTGTTATGTGAACGTCGACTACTTGACACTTCACCATTGTTTGGGCCTAGAGGAAGGCATTGAGAAGTAATAAGTAGATGATGGGTTGCTAGAGTGACAGAAGCTTAAACCCTAGTTTATGCGTTGCTTCGTAAGGGGCTGATTTGGATCCATATGTTTCATGCTGTGGTTAGGTTTACCTTAATACTTCTTTTGTAGTTGCGGATGCTTGCAATAGGAGTTAATCGTAAGTGGGATACTTGTCCAAGTAAGGACAGCACCCAAGCACCGGTCCACCCACATATCAAATTATCAAAGTACCGAACTTGAATCATATGAACGTGATGAAAACTAGCTTGCCGATAATTCCCATGTGTCCTCGGGAGCGCTTTTCTCTATATAAGAGTTTGTCCAGGCTTGTCCTTTGCTACAAAAAGGATTGGGCCATCTTGCTGCACTTTATTTACACTTGTTACTACCCGTTACAAATTACCTTATCACAAAACTATCTATTACCGATAATTTCAGTGCTTGCAGAGAATATCTTGCTGAAAACCGCTTATCATTTCCTTCTGCTCCTCGTTGGGTTCGACACTCTTACTTATCGAAAGGACTACGATAGATCCCCTATACTTGTGGGTCATCAAGACTCTTTTCTGGCGCTGTTGCCGGGGAGTGAAGCGCCTTTGGTAGGTGGAATTTGGTAAGGAAAAATTTATATAGTGTGCTGAAATTTACTGTCACTTGTTACTATGGAAAGTAATCCTTTGAGGGGCTTGTTCGGGGTATCTTCACCCCGAATAGTAGAGCAAATAGTTGCTCCTCAACCTACTAAACCTACTGAATATGTTTACTTTGAAATTCCTTCGGGTATGATAGAGAAACTGCTAGCTAATCCTTTTGCAGGAGATGGAACATTGCATCCCGATTTACACTTAATCTATGTGGATGAAGTTTGTGGATTATTTAAGCTTGCAGGTATGCCCGATGATGTTATCAAGAAGAAGGTCTTCCCTTTATCTTTGAAGGGAGAGGCATTGACATGGTATAGGCTATGTGATGATATGGGATCATGGAACTACAAACGATTAAAATTGGAATTTCATCAGAAGTTTTATCCTATGCATCTCGTTCATCATGATCGTAATTATATATATATATAATTTTTGGCCTCGCGAAGGAGAAAGCATCGCTCAAGCTTGGGGGAGGCTTAAGTCAATGTTATATTCATGCCCCAATCATGAGCTCTCAAGAGAAATAATTATTCAGAATTTTTATGCTCGGCTTTCTCGTAATAATCAATCCATGCTCGATACTTCTTGTACTGGCTCATTTATGATGAAGACTATTGAATTCAAATGGGATTTATTGGAAATAATTAAACGCAACTCTGAAGATTGGGACCTCGACGAAGGTAAAGAGTCAGGTATAACACCTAAGTTTGATTGTGTTAAATCTTTTATGGATACCGATGCTTTCGGTGAATTTAGCACTAAATATGGACTTGACTCTGAGATAGTAGCTTCTTTCTGTGAATCATTTGCTACTCATGTTGATCTCCCTAAGGAAAAGTGGTTTAAATATAATCCTCCCATTGAAGTAAAAGTAGTTGCACCTATTAAAGTTGAAGAAAAGACTATCACTTACAATGATCCTATTGTTCCTACTGCTTATGTTGAGGAACCACCTTTCCCTGTTAGAATAAAGCATCATGCTAAAGCTTCAACTGTAGTGAAGAAAAGTAATATTAGGACACACAAACCCCCTGAGCAAGTTAAAGTTGAACCTAAAATTTCTATGGTTAAAGATCTATTGGCCGATAATATCGATGGGCATGTTATTTACTTCTGTAATGAGACTGCAAGAATTGCTAAACCTTGTGCTAAAGATAAACATAGACCTGTGGTAGGCATGCCTGTTATTTCTGTTAAAATAGGAGATCATTGTTATCATGGCTTGTGTGATATGGGTGCTAGTGCTAGTGCGATACCTCATTCCTTATACAAAGAAATTATGCATGATATTGCACCTGCCGAAATAGAAGAAATTGATGTTACCATTAAGCTTGCCAATAGAGATACTATTTCACCGATTGGGATTGTTAGAGATGTTGAAGTCCTGTGTGGAAAGGTTAAATATCCTGCTGATTTTCTTGTTCTTGGTTCCCCACAAGATAGCTTTTGTCCCATCATATTTGGTAGACCCTTCTTGAACACAGTTAATGCTAGGATAGACTGCGAAAAGGATGTTGTTACTACTGGTTTGGGTGATATGTCTCATGAGTTTAATTTTGCTAAATTTAGTAGATAACACCGTGATGAGGAATTGCCTAGTAAAGATGAAATTATTGGTCTTGCTTCTATTGCCGTGCCTCCTAATGATCCTTTAGAACAATATTTGCTCGACCATGAAAATGATATGTTCATGAATGAAAGAAGGGAAATAGATGAAGTATTCTTTAAACAGGGACCTATTCTGAAACACAACTTGCCTGTTGAAATCCTAGGGGATCCTCCTCCACCCAAGGGTGATCCCGTGTTTGAGCTTAAATCATTACCTGATACTCTTAAATATGCTTATCTTGATGAAAAGAAGATATATCCTGTTATTATTAGTGCTAACCTTTCAGAGAAGGAGGAAGAGAAATTATTTGAAAACTCTGAAGAAGCACCGTGCTGCTATTGGATATACTCTTGATGATCTTAAGGGCATTAGTCCCACTCTATTTCAACACAAATAAATTTGGAGAAAGACACCAAACCAGTTATTAATCACCAACGACGGCTAAATCCTAAGATGAAAGAAGTGGTAAGAAAGGAAATATTAAAGCTCCTAGAGGCAGGTATAATCTATCCCGTTGCTGATAGTCAGTGGGTAAGTCCTGTCCATTGTGTCCCCAAGAAGGGAGGTATTACTGTTGTTCCTAATGATAAAGATGAATTGATCCCACAAAGAATTGTTACAGGTTATAGGATGGTAATTGATTTCCGCAAATTAAATAAAGCTACTAAAAAAGATCATTACCCTTTGCCTTTTATTGATCAAATGCTAGAAAGACTATCTAAACATACACATTTTTGCTTTCTAGATGGTTATTCTGGTTTCTCTCAAATACCTGTGTCAGCTGAGGATCAAGAAAAGACCACTTTTACTTGTCCTTTCGGTACTTTTGCTTATAGACGTATGCCTTTTGGTTTATGTAATGCACCTGCTACCTTTCAAAGATGCATGATGGCTATATTCTCTGACTTTTGTGAAAAGATTTGCGAGGTTTTCATGGATGATTTCTCCGTTTATGGGTCCTCTTTTGATGATTGCTTGAGCAACCTTGATCGAGTTTTGCAGAGATGTGAAGAAACTAATCTTGTCTTGAATTGGGAGAAATGCCACTTTATGGTTAATGAAGGCATTGTCTTGGGACATAAAATTTCTGAAAGGGGTATTGAAGTTGATAAAGCTAAAGTTGATGCTATTGAAAAGATGCCATGTCCTAAGGACATCAAAGGTATAAGAAGTTTTCTTGGTCATGCCGGTTTTTATAGGAGGTTCATTAAGGACTTCTCAAAAATTTCTCGGCCTCTGACTAATTTATTACAAAAAGATATACCTTTTGTCTTTGATGATGATTGTGTAGAAGCATTTGAAATACTTAAGAAAGCTTTGAATTTTGCACCTATTGTTCAGCCTCCTGATTGGAATTTACCTTTTGAAATTATGTGTGATGCTAGTGATTATGCTGTAGGTGTTGGAAATATGCCCTAGAGGCAATAATAAAATGGTTATTATTATATTTCCTTGTTCATGATAATTGTCTATTATTCATGCTATAATTGTGTTATCCGGAAATCGTAATACATGTGTGAATACATAGACCACAACATGTCCCTAGTGAGCCTCTAGTTGACTAGCTCGTTGATCAACAGATAGTCATGGTTTCCTGACTATGGACATTGGATGTCATTGATAACGGGATCACATCATTAGGAGAATGATGTGATGGACAAGACCCAATCCTAAGCATAGCACAAAGATCGTGTAGTTCGTTTGCTAGAGCTTTTTCAATGTCAAGTATCATTTCCTTAGACCATGAGATCGTGCAACTCCCAGATGCCGTAGGAGTGCTTTGGGTGTGCCAAACGTCACAACGTAACTGGGTGACTATAAAGGTGCACTACGGGTATCTACGAAATTGTCTGTTGAGTTGGCACAGATCGAGACTGGGATTTGTCACTCCGTATGACGTAGAGGTATCTCTGGGCCCACTCAGTAATGCATCATCATAATGAGCTCAATGTGACTAAGGAGTTAGCCACGGGATCATGCATTATGGTACGAGTAAAGTGACTTGCCGGTAACGAGATTGAACAAGGTATTGGGATATCGACGATCGAATCTCGGGCAAGTAACGTACCGATTGACAAAGGGAATTGTATACGGGATTGATTGAATCCTCGACATCATGGTTCATCCGATGATATCATCGTGGAACATGTGGGAGCCAACATGGGTATCCAGATCCCGCTGTTGGTTATTGACTGGAGAGGCGTCTCGGTCATGTCTGCATGTCTCCCGAACCCGTAGGGTCTACACACTTAAGGTTCGGTGACGCTAGGGTTGTAGAGATATTAGTATGCGGAAACCCGAAAGTTGTTTGGAGTCCCGGATGATATCCCGGACGTCACGAGGAGTTCCGGAATGGTCTGGAGGTGAAGAATTATATATAGGAAGTCCAGTTTCGGCTACCGGGAAAGTTTCGGGGGTTATCGGTATTGTACCGGGACCACCGGAAGGGTCCCGGGGGTCCATCGGGTGGGGCCACCTATCCCGGAGGGCCCCATGGGCTGAAGTGGGAGGGGAACCAGCCCCTGGTGGGCTGGTGGGCCCCCCATGGCCCCCCCTGCGCCTAGGGTTGGAAACCCTGGGGGTGGGGGGGCGCCCCACCTGACTTGGGGGGGGGGAGTTTCTCCCCCT
>NC_057799.1:34381484-34420840 GCF_018294505.1 Triticum aestivum
GCTATACCCTAGCGCCTGGCGCTTCCCTCTCCCTCCCGTGACACCTCTCTCTCCCGCTTGCGCTTGGCGAAGCCCTGCCGGGATCCCCGCTACTTCCACCACCACGCCGTCGTGCTGCTGGATCTCCATCAACCTCTCCTTCCCCCTTGCTGGATCAAGAAGGAGGAGACGTCGCTGCTCCGTACGTGTGTTGAACACGGAGGTGTCGTCCGTTCGGCACTCGGTCATCGGTGATTTGGATCACGACGAGTACGACTCCATCAACCCCGTTCACTTGAACGCTTCTGCTCGCGATCTACAAGGGTATGTAGATGCACTCCTTTCCCCTCGTTGCTAGTAAACTCCATAGATGGATCTTGGTGATGCGTAGAAAATTTTAAAATTCTGCAACGATCCCCGACAGTGGCATCATGAGCCAGGTTTATGCGTAGTTACTATGCACGAGTAGAACACAAAGCAGTTGTGGGCGTAGATGTTGTCAATTTTTCTTGCCACTACTAGTCTTATCTTGTTTCGGCGGTATTGTGGGATGAAGCGGCCCGGACCGACCTTACACGTACGCTTACGTGAGACAGGTTCCACCGACTGACATGCACTAGTTGCATAAGGTGGCTAGCGGGTGTCTGTCTCTCCCACTTTAATCGGAACGGATTCGATGAAAAGGGTCCTTATGAAGGGTAAATAGAAATTGGCATATCACGTTGTGGTTTTACGTAGGTAAGAAACGTTCTTGCTAGAAACCTATAGAAGCCACGTAAAAACTTGCAACAACAATTAGAGGACGTCTAACTTGTTTTTGCAGCATGTGCCTTGTGATGTGATATGGCCAGAAGATGTGATGAATGATATATGTGATGTATGAGATTGATCATATTCTTGTAATAGGAATCACGACTTGCATGTCAATGAGTATGACAACCGGCAGGAGCCATAGGAGTTGTCTTTATTTTTTGTATGACCTGCGTGTCATTGAATAACGCCATGTAAATTACTTTACTTTATTGCTAAACGCGTTAGCCATAGAAGTAGAAGTAATCGTTGGCGTGACAACTTCATGAAGACACAATGATGGAGATCATGGTGTCATGCCGGTGACGAAGATGATCATGGCGCCCCGAAGATGGAGATCAAAGGAGTAGAATGATATTGGCCATATCATGTCACTATTTGATTGCATGTGATGTTTATCATGTTTTGCATCTTATTTGCTTAGAACGAGGTAGTAAGTAAGATGATCCCTTGTAATAATTTCAAGAAGTGTTCCCCCTAACTGTGCATCGTTGCGAAGGTTCGTTGTTTCGAAGCACCACGTGATGATCGGGTGTGATAGATTCTAACGTTCGCATACAACGGGTGTTGACGAGCCTAGCATGTACAGACATGGCCTCGGAACACACGCAATACACTTAGGTTGACTTGACGAGCCTAGCATGTACATACATGGCCTCGGAACAGGAAGACCGAAAGGTCGAGCATGAGTCGTATAGAAGATACGATCAACATGGAGATGTTCACCGATCTTGACTAGTCCGTCTCACGTGATGATCGGACACGGCCTAGTAAACTCGGATCATGTTTCACTTAGATGACTAGAGGGATGTCTATCTGAGTGGGAGTTCATTGAATAATTTGATTAGATGAACTTAATTATCATGAACTTAGTCTAAAATCTTTACAATATGTCTTGTAGATCAAATGGCCCACGTTGCCCTCAACTTCAACGCGTTCCTAGAGAAAACCAAGCTGAAAGATGATGGCAGCAACTATACGGACTGGGTCCGGAACCTGAGGATCATCCTCATAGCTGCCAAGAAAGATTATGTCCTAGAAGCACCGCTAGGTGAAGCACCCATCCCAGAGAACCAAGACGTTATGAACGCTTGGCAATCTCGTGCTGATGATTACTCCCTCGTTCAGTGCGGCATGCTTTACAGCTTAGAACCGGGGCTCCAAAAGCGTTTTGCGAAACATGGAGCATATGAGTTGTTCGAAGAGCTGAAAATGGTTTTCCAAGCGCATGCCCGGGTCGAGAGATATGAAGTCCCCGACAAGTTCTTCAGTTGTAAAATGGAGGAAAATAGTTCTGTCAGTGAGCACATACTCAGAATGTCTGGGTTACACAACCGCTTGTCTCAGCTGGGAGTTAATCTCCCGGATGACGCGGTCATTGACAGAATCCTTCAGTCGCTTCCACCAAGCTACAAGAGCTTTGTGATGAACTTCAATATGCAGGGGATGGAAAAGACCATTCCTGAGGTATATTCAATGCTGAAATCAGCGGAGGTGGAGATCAAAAAGGAACATCAAGTTTTGATGGTGAATAAAACCACTAAGTTCAAGAAAGGCAAGGGCAAGAAGAACTTCAAGAAGGACGGCAAGGGAGTTGCCGCGCCCGGTAAGCCAGTTGCTGGGAAGAAGTCAAAGAATGGACCCAAGCCTGAGACTGAGTGCTTTTATTGCAAGGGAAGTGGTCACTGGAAGCAGAACTGCCCCAAATACTTAGCGGACAAGAAGGCCGGCAACACCAAAGGTATATGTGATATACATGTAATTGATGTGTACCTTACCAGTACTCGTGGTAGCTCCTGGGTATTTGATACCGGTGCGGTTGCTCATATTTGTAACTCAAAACAGGAGCTGCGGAATAAGCGGAGACTGGCGAAGGACGAGGTGACGATGCGCGTCGGGAATGGTTCCAAGGTCGATGTGATCGCCGTCGGCATGCTACCTCTGCATTTACCTACGGGATTAGTTTTAAACCTCAATAATTGTTATTTAGTGCCAGCTTTGAGCATGAACATTGTATCTGGATCTTGTTTAATTCGAGATGGCTACACATTTAAATCCGAGAATAATGGTTGTTCTATTTATATGAGAGATATGTTTTATGGTCATGCCCCGCTGGTCAATGGTTTATTCTTGATGAATCTCGAACGTGATGTTACACATATTCATAGTGTGAATACCAAAAGATGTAAAGTTGATAACGATAGTCCCACATACTTGTGGCACTGCCGCCTTGGTCACATTGGTGTCAAACGCATGAAGAAGCTCCATGCAGATGGACTTTTGGAGTCTCTTGATTACGAATCATTTGACACGTGCGAACCATGCCTCATGGGTAAGATGACCAAGACTCCGTTCTCCGGAACAATGGAGCGAGCAACCAACTTATTGGAAATCATACATACTGATGTGTGCAGTCCAATGAGTGTTGAGGCTCGCGGTGGCTATCATTATGTTCTCACTCTCACTGATGATTTAAGTAGATACGGGTATGTCTACCTAATGAAACACAAGTCTGAAACCTTTGAGAAGTTCAAGGAATTTCAGAGTGAGGTTGAGAATCAACATGACAGGAAAATAAAGTTCCTGCGATCAGATCATGGAGGGGATTGATTGAATCCTCGACATCGTGGTTCATTCGATGAGATCATCATGGAACATGTGGGAGCCAACATGGGTATCCAGATCCCGTTGTTGGTTATTGACCGGAGAGGCGTCTCGGTCATGTCTGCATGTCTCCCGAACCCGTAGGGTCTACACACTTAAGGTTCGGTGACGCTAGGGTTGTAGAGATATTAGTATGCGGAAACCCGAAAGTTGTTCGGAGTCCCGGATGATATCCCGGATGTCACGAGGAGTTCCGGAATGGTCTGGAGGTGAAGAATTATATATAGGAAGTCCAGTTTCGGCTACCGGGAAAGTTTCGGGGGTTATCGGTATTGTACCGGGACCACCGGAAGGGTCCCGGAGGTCCATCGGGTGGGGCCACCTATCCCGGAGGGCCCCATGGGTTGAAGTGGGAGGGGAACCAGCCCCTGGTGGGCTGGTGGGCCCCCATGGCCCCCCCTGCGCCTAGGGTTGGAAACCCTGGGGGTGGGGGGCGCCCCACCTGACTTGGGGGGGAAGTTTCCCCCCCTAGGCCGCCGCCCCCCTGTAGATGGGATCCCAGGGGCCGGCGCCCCCTAGGGGGCCTATATAAAGGGGGGAGGGAGGGCTGCTGTACCCTAGCCCCTGGCGCCTCCCTCTCCCTCCCGTGACACCTCTCTCTCCCGCTTGCGCTTGGCGAAGCCCTGCCGGGATCCCCGCTACTTCCACCACCACGCCGTCGTGCTGCTGGATCTCCATCAACCTCTCCTTCTCCCTTGCTGGATCAAGAAGGAGGAGACGCCGCTGCTCCGTACGTGTGTTGAACGCGGAGGTGTCGTCCGTTCGGCACTCGGTCATCGGTGATTTGGATCACGACGAGTACGATTCCATCAACCCCGTTCACTTGAACGCTTCCGCTCGCGATCTACAAGGGTATGTAGATGCACTCCTTTCCCCTCGTTGCTAGTAAACTCCATAGATGGATCTTGGTGATGCGTAGAAAATTTTAAAATTCTGCAATGATCCCCAATAGTAGGTGCTGTTCTAGGGCAAAGAGTTGATAAAAAATTAAATGTTATTCAATATGCTAGTAAAACTCTAGACAATGCCCAGAGCAATTATGCTACTACTGAAAAAGAATTTTTAGCAGTTGTTTTTGCTTGTGATAAGTTCAAACCTTATATCGTTGATTCTAAAGTAACTATTCACACTAATCATGCTGCTATTAAATACCTTATGGAAAAGAAAGATGCTAAACCTAGACTTATTAGATGGCTTCTCTTGCTACAAGAATTTGATTTACATATTATTGATAGAAAGGGAGCTGAGAACCCCGTTGCAGACAACTTGTCTAGGTTAGAGAATGTTCTTGATGACCCACTACCTATTGATGATAGCTTTCCTAATTAACAATTAGCTGTCATAAATGCTTCTCGTACTGCTCCATGGTATGCTGATTATGCTGATTACATTGTTGCTAAATTTATACCACCGAGTTTCACATACCAGCAAAGGAAAAAGTTTTTCTATGATTTAAGACATTACTTCTGGGATGACCCACATCTTTATAAAGGAGTAGATGGTGTTATTAGACGTTGTATACCTGAGCATGAACAGGAACAGATCCTATGCAAGTGTCACTCCGAGGCTTATGGAGGACACCACCTGGAGATAGAACTGCACATAAGGTTTTGCAATCCTGTTTTTATTGGCCTACTCTCTTCAAGGATGCTCGTAAGTTTGTCTTATCATGTGATGAATGTCAAAGAATTGGTAATATTAGTAGACGTCAAGAAATGCCTATGAATTATTCACTTGTTATTGAACCATTTGATGTTTGGGGCTTTGATTACATGGGACCGTTTCCTTCCTCTAATGAGTATACACATATTTTAGTTGCTGTTGATTACGTTACTAAGTGGGTAGAAGCTATCCCAACTAGTAGTGCTGATCATAACACATCTATTAAGATGCTTAAAGAAGTTATTTTTCCGAGGTTTGGAGTCCCTAGATATTTAATGACTGATGGTGGTTCACATTTTATTCATGGTGCCTTTCGTAAAATGCTTGCTAAGTATGATGTTAATCATAGAATTACATCTCCGTATCACCCGCAGTCTAGTGGTCAAGTAGAATTGAGTAATAGAGAGCTCATATTAAATTTGCAAAAGACCGTTAATAGATCTAGAAAGAATTGGTCCAAGAAACTTGATGATGCATTATGGGCCTATAGAACTGCATATAAAAATCCTATCGGCATGTCCCCGGATAAAATGGTTTACGGAAAAGCATGGCACTTACCTCTCGAACTAGAACATAAGGCATACTGGGCCATTAAAGAGCTCAATTATGATTTCAAACTTGCCAGTGAGAAGAGGTTATTTGACATTAGCTCACTTGATGAATGGAGAACCCAAGCCTATGAGAATGCCAAATTGTTTAAAGAAAAAGTTAAAAATGGCATTACAAAAGGATACAAAAGCGTGAGTTTAATGTGGGTGATTATGTGTTGCTATTCAACTATCGTTTAAGAATTTTTGCAGGAAAACTTCTATCTAAATGGGAAGGTCCTTACGTTATCGAGGAGGTCTATCGTTCCGGTGCCATAAAAATCAACAACTTCGAAGGCACAAATCCGAAGGTGGTGAACGGTCAAACAATCAAACATTATATCTCAGGTAATCCCATAAATGTTGAAACCAATATTATTGAAACCGTAACCCCGGAGGAATACATAAGGGACACTTTCCAGAACGTTTCAGACTCCGAAAAGAAATAGGTACATGGTACGGTAAGTAAACTGACTCCAAAACAGTTCTAATGGCAATTTTTCTCCGCTTTGGAATATTTAAGAAAATAGGAAAATTAGAAGTAGCCCGGGAAGGACACGAGGCTTCCACGAGGGTGGGAGGCGCGCCCTACCTCCCTGGGCGCGCCCGCCTGCCTCGTGGGCACCTCGTGCGCTTTCCGAACTCCGTATTCTTGCACGATACTTCTTTTGGTCGGTAAAAATTCATTATATAATCTCCCGAAGGTTTTGACCACCGTACCATGCAAATATCCTCTGTTTTCTTTTCGAGCTGTTTTTCTGTCAGATCTAGATCATCATGACGTCTCCAAGTGCCCCCAAGGATAAGTTCTTCGAGAAGGTCATCAACCCCTACCTTGCGGAGGTGCTGCAACACCCTCAAACCATTGAGATGCATGAGGGGTGCTGCACATCCACGATGTTGAGGGACCAAGGAGGACCGGAAGCGTGGAGACAAGGCTCGAGGCAATGGAGCAACAAGTTTTCAAGTGTCAGGAGATGGTGGAGCGCGGACTTGACTCCAATCACATAATGATCACGGAGTTCACCAACAACCACAAGCTGGACACCAAGGACATCGGGGAGGCCATCTTCAAGCTTCACGAGAAAATCAAGCACCTCCAAGCCCATATCTATGACCTGCAAAACCAAAACTGTGAGTATGAATATAGATTCAAGAGGATGAGTTTGGCTGCGGATTTAAGGATCCCGGAGACTCGATCATCCTTCTATGATGGAGAGCCTATGCCTTGGAAGAGGGACGACGAGCCTACATCATCAACAATTCCTTCACCAGCAAAAGAGACATAATCACATGGGTATGGGCACTCCCCTTGGCAACTGCCAAGCTTGGGGGAGGTGCCCCGGTATCGTATCACCATCACACTCCTATCTTTACCATTTTTCTTAGTTCGATCCTTTTGGTAGTATCTTGATCTAGTAGAATAAAGTTTTAGTATGATTTAGTTTTGAGTTTTGCCTTATGATCCCTTCTATGTAATCGAGTCCGTGAACTATATATAATAAAGATTAGTGTTGAGTCAAGGGCTTGATTACTATGCTTTGATCTTGAGGGAATAAAAGAATAAGAAAGAAATAAAAAGGAACAAAGAGATCATCTTGATCTTATGGAGAGTAATGACTTCACATATAAAGAGTATGATGATTAAAAGTTGTTGAGAGTTGACAGGCATAGTTTTGGTCATCGTTGCAATTAATAGGAAGTAATAAAGAAAGAGAGGTTTTCACATATAAATACACTATCTTGGACATCTTTTATGATTGTGAGCACTCATTAAAATATGACATGCTAAAGAGTTGATGTGGGACAAGGAAGACAACGTAATGGGTTATGTTTTCTTATATCTAAAATAAAGTATATTGTCATGGATCATCCAACATGTTGAGCTTGCCTTTCTCCCTCATGCTAGCCAATTCTTTGCACCAAGTAGAGATACTAATTGTGCTTCCGAATACCCTCAAAACCAGTTTTGCCATGAGTGTCCACTATATCTACCTATGGATTGAGTAAGGTCCTTCAAGTAAGTTGTCATCGGTGCAAGTGATAACCCACAAGTATAGGGGATCAATTGTAGCCTCTTTCGATAAGTAAGAGTGTCGAACCCAACGAGGAGCTAAAGGTAGAACAAATATTCCCTCAAGTTCTATCGACCACCGATACAACTCTACGCACGCTTGACATTCGCTTTACCTAGAACAAGTATGAAACTAGAACTACTTTGTAGGTATTGTTGGATAGGTTTGCAAGAAAGTAAAGAGCGAGTAAATAAAAGCTAGGGGCTGTTTAGATGAAGACACAACTAAGTTAGTTTAAGTAAAGAGCTTGTTGTCATGAGAAAGTTATTTGTCCCTAGGCAATCGATAACTAGACCGGTAATCATTATTGCAATTTTATTTGAGGGAGAGGCATAAGCTAACATACTTTCTCTACTTGGATCATATGCACTTATGATTGGAACTCTAGCAAGCATCTTCAACTACTAAAGATCATTAAGGTAAAACCCAACCATAGCATTAAAGTATCAAGTCCTCTTTATCCCATACGCAACAACCTACTTACTCGGGTTTGTGTTTGAGTCACTCACGCAACCCACTATAAGCGAATCATGAACGTATTGCAACACCCTACAGCGGGGATCCCTCACGCTTGCGCAACACGGAGATCACCATAGGAAAACACCAATAATAAAACATGCAACTCAAACCAATCTTGATCATCAAAATAGCCCATAGGACAAAATGGATCTACTCAAACATCATAGGATAGCCATACATCATTGGGAAATAATATATAGCGTTGAGCACCATGTTTAAGTAGAGATTACAGCGGGTAAGAGAGAGGTTACACCGCTTCATAGAGGGGGGAAGAGTTGGTGATGATGGCGGTGAAGTTGTTGGTGAAGATTGCGGTGATGATGATGGCCACGGCAGCGTTCCGGCGCCACCGGAAGAGAAGGGGAGAGGGGGGGCCCTTCGGCTTCTTCTTCCTTGACCTCCTACCTAGATGGGAGAAGGGTTTCCCCTCTGGTCCTTGGCCTACATGGCGTGGGAGGGGCTAGAGCCCCTCCGAGATTGGATCTATCTCTTTGTTTATCTCTCTTTCTGCGTTCTGGTCTGCTGCCCTTTCACCGTTTCGTGTATATATGGAGATCCGCAACTCCGATTGGATTGAAACCTTCGCCCAGATATTTTTCCAAAAATTAGCTTTCTTGCAGCCAAAGTAGAGCATCAACCGCCTTACGAGGGGCCCACGAGGGTGGGGGGCGCGCCCACCTGGAGTGGGCGTGGGCCCCACCCTCGTGGCCACCTCGGGCACCGTCTCGCGTTGATTTTACTTCCCAAAAATCACAAATATTCCAAAATAATTCTCCGTCCGTTTTTATCCCGTTTGGACTCCGTTTGATATGGGGTTTCTGCGAAACATAAAACATGCAACAAACATGAACTAGCACTGGGCACTGGATCAATATGTTAGTCCCAAAAATAGTATAAAAAGGTGCCAAAAGTATATGAAAGTTGAATAATATTGGCATGGAACAATCAAAAATTATAGATACGACGGAGACGTATCAGCATCCCCAAGCTTAATTCCTGCTCGTCCTCGAGTAGGTAAATGATAAAAAACATAATTTTTGATGTGGAATGCTACCTAGCATAATCTTGATCATATGTCTAATCATGGCATGAATATTAAGACACGAGTGATTCAAAGCAATAGTCTATCATTTGACATTAAGACAATAATACTTCAAGCATACTAATAAAGCAATCATGTCTTTTCAAAATAACATGGCCAAAGAAAGTTATCCCTACAAAATCATATAGTCCGGCTATGCTCCATCTTCACCACACAAAATATTCAAATCATGCACAACCCCGATGACAAGCCAAGCAATTGTTTCATACTTTTGACGTTCTCAAACCTTTTCAACTTTCACACAATACATGAGCGTGAGCCATGGACATAGCACTATAGGTGGAATAGAATGGTGGTTGTGGAGAAGACAAAAAAGGAGAAGATAGTCTCACGTCAACTAGGCGTATCAATGTGCTATGGAGATGCCCATCAATAGATATCAATGTGAGTGAGTAGGGATTGCCATGCAATGGATGCACTAAGAGCTATAAGTGTATGAAAGCTCAAACTAGAAACTAAGTGGGTGTGCATCCAACTTGCTTGCTCATGAAGACCTCGGGCGTTTGAGGAAGCCCATCATCAGAATATACAAGCCAAGTTCTATAATGAAAACTCCCACTAGTATATGAAAGTGATAACTCAAGAGACTCTCTAAAACTTCCGGGTTGTCTCCCTGGCAGCGCTTTCTTTAAAGCCATTAAGCTAGGCATATAGTGCTCAATTAGTGAATCCACCCGGATCCCAAGGTATATCAATGCCAATTTTAATTAACAATGATTTGGCATCTAGTAGTGAGCACAAAGTAACATATATCAAGCAAAGACGAAGCCTAACTCTCTTCCTATGCATCGGCATGTCATAAAAGAACAATTCATGCACACAAAGTAAAGGCCAATGCATAGTATAAACAGTTTCTTGCAATTTTATCGTGTTGGAAATATAGAAAGGTGGAGATATAGTTCCTCTCTCATAATAATTGCAAGTAGGAGCAGCAAGCACATGCATATTATATTCATCAAAATCATCATGTGCAACGGTATAAGGCAACCCATCAATATAATCCTTAATAAGGGCAAACTTCTCTGATATAGTGTAGTCGGGAGAATTCAAAAAGATAATAGGACTATCATGCGTGGGTGCAATAGCAGCAATTTCATGTTTAACATAAGGAACTATAGCAAGTTCATCTCCATAAGCATCATTCATATTGGCATCTTGGCCACAAGCATAGCAAGCATCATCAAAAAGGGATATTTCAAGAGAATCAACGGGATCATAACAATCACCATAGCAATCATCCTTCGGTAAGGACGAAGGGAAATTAAACAATGTATGAGTTGGAGAGTTACTCTCATTAGAAGGTGGGCACGGGTAGCTAATCCGCTCTTCCTCCTTTTGTGCTTCGCTCTTCTCCTCGTCTTTTTCATCCAATGAGCTCACAGTTTCATCAATTTCTTCTTCCATAGACTCCTGCAAAATATTAGTCTCTTCTTGGACAGCGGGGTAATCCTCAATATATGGTTCAACATAAGCATTAGAAGCATAATTATCATAGCAATATTTAAGTATGGCAAATTTTTCAGATTTGTAAAGAGTAGCACCATACGTTTCAATCAAAGAAGCAATTTCATAAGCACCCTTAAAAGCAACAAATTCTTCAATTTGTTGAATATCATAGTAACTATAAACACCCTTAGCATACGAAGATAAGATTCCATTATTAATAAACTCACATTGGTAGGGAAGGTGTTTCTTAGGGTTTTCAGAACAACAAGTAACATCATACATATATCATAAATTCCAAGCATAGCATTGCAAACGATGAATTTGACCCAATAGAATTTTCCCTTTTTCAGATATTCGGTGTCGCGCATAACAAGCATGCTCATCTAAAGATTTGCCCTCAACTAAGCTAGTTGGGGTTTCAGCACGAGCACATAGGGATCGAAGATGATCCAAGTAATAAGCTTCAGGAGTGTGATAGATTTTGAGTGGTTCTTCAACCATTGGTTCAGTAGGTACAACTAATTTTTTTGGTATTTTGCATTTCCTACCCACAACTAAAGATAGAAAACAACTAAGAACAACAAATAAAAATTAATTAGTGATAAAGCAAACAAGCACACACGAGAATATTCACCCCACGCTATTGCTCCCCGGCAACGGCGCCAGAAAAAGGTCTTGATAACCCACAAGTATAGGGGATCGATTGTAGCCTCTTTCGATAAGTAAGAGTGTCGAACCCAACGAGGAGCTAAAGGTAGAACAAATATTCCCTCAAGTTCTATCGACCACCGATACAACTCTACGCATGCTTTGACGTTCACTTTACCTAGAACAAGTATGAAACTAGAAGTACTTTGTAGGTATTGTTGGATAGGTTTGCTAGAAAGTAAAGAGCGAGTAAATAAAAGCTAGGGGCTCTTTAGATGAAGACACAAGTAAGTTAGTTTAAGTAAAGAGCTTGTTATCACGAGAAAGTTATTTGTCCCTAGGCAATCGATAACTAGACCGGTAATCATTATTGCAATTTTATTTGAGGGAGAGGCATAAGCTAACATACTTTCTCTACTTGGATCATATGCACTTATCATTGGAACTCTAGCAAGCATCCGGAACTACTAAAGATCATTAAGGTAAAACCCAACCATAGCACTAAAGTATCAAGTCCTCTTTATCCCATACGCAACAACCTACTTACTCGGGTTTGTGTTTCAGTCACTCACGCAACCCACTATAAGCGAATCATGAACGTATTGCAACACCCTACAGCGGGGATCCCTCATGCTTGTGCGACACGGAGAGCACCAAAGGACAACACCAATAATAAAACATGCAACTCAAACCAACCTTGATCATCAAAATAGCCCATAGGACAAAACGGATCTACTCAAACATCATAGGATAGCCATACATCATTGGGAAATAATATATAGCGTTGAGCACCATGTTTAAGTAGAGATTACAGCGGGTAAGAGAGAGGTTACACCGCTGCATAGAGGGGGGAAGAGTTGGTGATGATGGCGGTGAAGTTGTTGGTGAAGATTGCGGTGATGATGATGGCCACGGCAGCGTTCCGGCGCCACCGGAAGAGAAGGGGAGAGGGGGGCCCCTTCGGCTTCTTCTTCCTTGACCTCCTCCCTAGATGGGAGAAGGGTTTCCCCTCTGGTCCTTGGCCTCCATGGCGTGGGAGGGGTGAGAGCCCCTCCGAGATTGGATCTATCTCTTTGTTTCTCTCTGTTTCTGCGTTCTGGTCTGCTGCCCTTTCACCGTTTCGTGTATATATGGAGATCCGTAACTCCGATTGGATTGAAACCTTCGCCCAGATCTTTTTCCAAAAATCAGCTTTCTTGCGGCCAAAGTAGAGCATCAACCGCCTTACGAGGGGCCCACGAGGGTGGGGGGCGTGCCCACCTGGAGTGGGCATGGGCCCCACCCTCGTGGCCACCTCGGGCACCGTCTTGCGTTGATTTTACTTCCCAAAAATCACAAATATTCCAAAATAATTCTCCGTCCGTTTTTATCCCGTTTGGACTCCGTTTGATATGGGGTTTGTGCGAAACATAGAACATGCAACAAACAGGAACTGGCACTGGGCACTGGATCAGTATGTTAGTCCCAAAAATAGTATAAAAAGTTGCCAAAAGTATATGAAAGTTAAATAATATTGGCATGGAACAATCAAAAATTATAGATACGACGGAGACGTATCAGCATCCCCAAACTTAATTTCTGCTCGTCCTCGAGTAGTTAAATGATAAAAAAGATAATTTTTGATGTGGAATGCTACCTAGCATAATCTTGATCATATGTCTAATCATGGCATGAATATTAAGACACGAGTGATTCAAAGCAATAGTCTATCATTTGACATTAAGACAATAATACTTCAAGCATACTAATAAAGCAATCATGTCTTTTCAAAATAACATGGCCAAAGAAAGTTATCCCTACAAAATCATATAGTCTGGCTAGGCTCCATCTTCACCACACAAAATATTCAAATCATGCACAACCCCGATGACAAGCCAAACAATTGTTTTATACTTTTGACGTTCTCAAACCTTTTGAACTTTCACGCAATACATGAGCGTGAGCCATGGACATAGCACTATAGGTGGAATAGAATGGTGGTTGTAGAGAAGACAAAAAAGGAGAAGATAGTCTCACATCAACTATGCGTATCAACGGGCTATGGAGATTCCCATCAATAGATATCAATGTGAGTGAGTAGGGATTGCCATGCAACGGATGCACTAAGAGCTATAAGTGTATGAAAGCTGAAACTGGAAACTAAGTGGGTGTGCATCCAACTTGCTTGCTCATGAAGACCTCGGGCGTTTGAGGAAGCCCATCATCGGAATATACAAGCCAAGTTCTATAATGAAAATTCCCACTAGTATATGAAAGTGATAACTCGTGTATATATGGAGATCCGTAACTCTGATTGGATTGAAATCTTCGCCCAGATCTTTTTCCAAAAATTAGCTTTCTTGCGGCCAAAGTAGAGCATCAACCGCCTTACGAGGAGCCCACGAGGGTGGGGGGCGCGCCCACCTGGAGTGGGCGTGGGCCCCACCCTCGTGGCCACCTCGGGCACTGTCCCGCGTTGATTTTACTTCCCAAAAATCACAAATATTCCAAAATAATTCTCCGTCCGTTTTTACCCCGTTTGGACTCCGTTTGATATGGGGTTTCTGCGAAACATAAAACATGCAACAAACAGGAACTGGCACTGGGCACTCAATCAATATGTTAGTCCCAAAAATAGTATAAAAAGTTGCCAAAAGTATATGAAAGTTGAATAATATTGGCATGGAACAATCAAAAATTATAGATACGAGGGAGACGTATCAGCAAGCAATAAAATTGCTTTCTAAATATGTATGATTTATTAGTGTGGAGAAAATAAGCTTTATACGATCTTGTGATGTGGAAGAAATAAAAGCGACGGACTGCATAATACAGGTCCAGATCACAAGTGGAATATAAAGTGACATTCTTTTGCATTAAGATGTCGTGCATCCAACCATGAAAGCGCATGACAACCTTTGCTTCCCTCTGCGAAGTCCTACCTTTTACTTTTGTCTTATTCCTTATGCAAGAGTCATGGTGATCTTCACCTTTCCTTTTTACATTTTATCCTTTGGCAAGCACATTGTGTTGGAAAGATCCTAATATATATATCCAATTGGATGTAAGTTAGAAACTATTATTGTTGACATTACCATTGAGGTAAAAGATTGGGAGGCAACACTATAAGCCCCTATCTTTCTCTGTGTCCGATTAAAACTCCATACCCATAAGTATTGCGTGAGTGTTAGCAATTGTGAAAGACTAAATGATAGTTGAGTATGTGGACTTGCTGAAAAGCTCTTATATTGACTCTTTCCGATGTTATGATAAATTGCAATTGCTTCAACGGCCGAGATTATAATTTGTTAGTTCTCAATGAAGTTTCTGATTCATACTTGACGCTGTGAATAGATTATTACTTGAGCATAAGAAATCATATGACAATATCCATATATGTTGCTGTTATAAGAATGATCATGATGCCCTCATGTCCGTATTTTATTTTATCGACACCTCTATCTCTAAACATGTGGACATATTTATCGTTATCGGCTTCCGCTTGAGGACAAGCGAGGTCTAAGCTTGGGGGAGTTGATACGTCCATTTTGCATCATGCTTTTATATCGATATTTATTGCATTATGGGCTGTTATTACACGTTATGCCACAATACTTATGCCTATTCTCTCTTATTGTACAAGGTTTACATGATGAGGGAGAATGCCGGCAGCTGGAATTCTGGGCTGGAAAAGGAGCAAATATTAGAGACCTATTCTGCACAACTCCAAAAGTCCTGAAACTCCACGGAAGTCATTTCTGGAAATAATGAAAATACTGAGCGGAGAAAATACCAGAGGGGGCCCACACCCTGGCCACGAGGCTGGGGGGCGCGCCCCCTGCCTCATGGGCCCTCGGTAGGCCTCCAGTGCCCATCTTCTGCTATATGAAGTCTTTCGTCCGAGAAAAAATCAGAAGCAAGCTTTCGGGAAGAAACTCCGCCGCCACGAGGCGGAACCTTGGCGAAACTAATCTAGGGCTCCGGCGGAGCTGTTTTGTCAGGGAAACTTCCCTCCAGGAGGGGGAAATCATCGCCATCGTCATCACCAACGATCCTCTCATCGGGAGGAGGTCAATCTTCATCAACATCTTCACCAGCACCATCTCCTCTCAAACCCTAGTTCATCTCTTGTATCCAATCTTTGTCCCAAAGCCTCAGATTGGTACCTGTGGGTTGCTAGTTGTGTTGATTACTCCTTGTAGTTGATGCTAGTTGGTTTATTTGGTGGAAGATCATATGTTCAGATCCTATATGCATATTAATACCCCTCTGATTATGAACATGAATATGATTTGTGAGTAGTTATGTTTGTTCCTGAGGACATGGGAGAAGTCTTGCTATAAGTAGTCATGTGAATTTGGTATTCGTTCGATATTTTGATGAGATGTATGTTGTCTTTCCTATAGTTGTGTTATGTGAACATTGACTACATGAACTTCACCATTGTTTGGGCCTAGAGGAAGGCATTGGGAAGTAATAAGTAGATGATGGGTTGCTAGAGTGACAGAAGCTTAAACCCTAGTTTATGCGTTGCTTCGTAAGGGGCTGATTTGGATCCATATGTTTCATGCTATGGTTAGGTTTACCTTAATACTTCTTTTGTAGTTGCGGATGCTTGCAATAGGAGTTAATCATAAGTGGGATGCTTGTCCAAGTAAGGACAACACCCAAGCACCGGTCCACCCACATATCAAATTATCAAAGTACCGAACGTGAATCATATGAACGTGATGAAAACTAGCTTGACGATAATTCCCATGTGTCCTCGGGAGCGCTTTTCTCTATATAAGAGTTTGTCCAGGCTTGTCCTTTGCTACAAAAATGATTGGGCCATCTTTCTGCACTTTATGTACACTTGTTACTTGTTACCCGTTACAAATTACCTTATCACAAAATTATCTGTTACCGATAATTTCAGTGCTTGCAGAGAATATCCTGCTGAAAACCGCTTATCATTTCCTTCTGCTCCTCGTTGGGTTTGATAATCCCCAAGTGCAGGGAATCATCGTAGAAATTCCCGAAGGTGGAAGTGATAAGTATGGAGTGTCAAACCCACAAGGAGCTAAAGGTAAGATCAATATTCTCTCAAGCCCTATCTGCCACTGATACGACTCTACGTACACCGAACGTTTGCTTCCAACTAGAAACGAGAAATAAAACTATGTTGTGGGTATGAAGAGGATAACTTTGTATGATATCAGAGAGCTAAAATATAAAAGTAGGTGCTGTTATCATAAAGTTAGAATATATTACTAAATATTATAAATAGCGAGTGTGGAATAATGGTGGATCGGTGTGCGGAATTGTCCTAGGCAATTGTTAACAAGACCGATAGTCGTCTTTGCAATTTCATATGAGGGAGAGGCATAAGCTAACATACTTTCTCTACTTGGATCATATGCACTTATGATTGGAACTCTAGCAAGCATCCGCAACTACTAAAGATCATTAAGGTAAAACCCAACCATTGCATTAAAGCATCAAGTCCTCTTTATTCCCATACGCAACAATCCCTCCTACTCGGATTTGTGTTTCAGTCACTCACCAACCCACTATAGGCGAATCATGAACGTATTGCAACACCGTACAGCGGGAATCCCTCACGCTTGCGCGACACGGAGGGCACAATAGGACAACACCAAAATAAAACATACAACTCGTACCAATCTAGATCATCAATCAACCCAAGGACAAAAGGTATCTACTCAAAACATCATAAGATGGCAACACATCATTGGATCATAATATGTGGCATAAAGCACCATGTTCAAGTAGGGATTACAGCGGGGTGCGGGAGAGTGGACCGCGTAAAATAGATGAGGATGGTGATGTTGATGAAGACGATCACCGTGGCGATGATTCCCCTCTCAATGGCACTCCGGTGCCACCAAGAGAGAGGAGGAGAGGTTCTCCCCTTGTGCTTCCTCCTCCATGGCCTCCCCCCTAGACGGGGAAAGGTTCTCCCTCTGGTCCTTGGCCTTCATGGCGATGATGGCCTCTCCGGGACACTCCTCCATGGCCACCGGTGATGATGGCCCCCTCCGTTAGGGTGCTAGAGAGGGCCTAGATTGATTTCTCGTGGCTACAGAGGCTTGCGGCAGCTGAACTTCCGATCTAGGTTTCTTTCTGGAAGTTTGGGTATATATGAGAGGTGTTGGCGTTGATTTCACGTCAGGGGGTCGGGCTGTCCACGAGGCAGGGGGCGCGCCCCAGGGGGGTGGGCGCGCCCCCCACCCTCGTGGGCAGCCCGGGACTCTTCTGGCCTACTTGCGGTACTCCGTGGGCTTCTTCTGGTCCAAAAACGATCTCCGTCAACTTGCACGTCAATTGGACTCCGTTTGGTTTTCCTTTTCTGCGATACTCTAAAACAAGGAGAAAACAGAAACTGGCACTGGGCTCTAGGTTAATAGGTTAGTTCCAAAAATCATATAAAAGTGTATAATAAAGCCCATTAAACATCCAAGATAGGTAATATAACAGCATGAATACTTCATAAATTATAGATACGTTGGAGACATATCAGGGTTCGACACTCTTACTTATCGAAAGGACTACGATAGATCCCCTATACTTGTGGGTCATCAGTGACGCCGTCAAGGCACTCCTTGCCGGAAGGGGAATGTCATCGTCGTCGTCAACCTCCACCGCTGGCTCCTCGGGCGGAATCCGACAGGGTGAGCTCCCAATTACGCCCTGCAAATAGTTATAACTGTTTAGCTATAAATCCGGGACAAGGTCAAACCATTCCCCAAAATTTTGACAGGAGCATTGATTTGGTAGAAGCTGATTTCATAGTTATAGATAGAGTCACACTGTGATTTACATTGATAGAAACTAACTAGCCTAACTTCTTGCCATCACGACCACAATCACCATGGAGATGACGCCTAGATTCCTTGATGTGGTTGGGGTTGGCAAGGAGCGTGGTGATGGAGGCCCTGATGGCCCAGAATTTGGCCTCATCATGCTTGTCCCAAGAGATCCTTGCCTCGGCATGGACGACAGGGACATGCATGAGTGTAGGTGCAGGGGCATGCATGGGGTGAACTAGCCATCCACAATAGTGCATGTTTCAATTTCTTTTCCCGTTTGCACACTCCGTATTTCTTGTACAAAAAAAAACAAGAATGATCTCCTTGTGCCATACATTTCTTCATTAAGTGAACCAAAACCACTTTCTAAAAATTCTGCTCGGCAAACCGTAGGAATACACCTGATTGTTGACATTCCGCGAACAATACCATGAATGTTTGCAACAATTGAACCCTATCATATATATCACCTCCACTAGTGATCGGTGGTGTGAAGTTACACAAATGGCAATTGTCCAGGGTGAAAGCAAGAAGGCAGTGCAATAAGTTCAATGTTATTCCTTTGCGAATTGTAATCCCCACTTCCTTATTGTGTCCACTGTCCCAGGCTAGTTTTGCCCTTTTCAGACCAAATGGTAACTCTATATCGCTGAAGTGATACCATTCAGCCGGATTTTCGTAGACATGGCGAAACACAATCAAATAGTAATCACTCTAACAAAGAAGCAGTTGTAACACAAGTTTACCATCAACCTCTTAATTTAAATGATTTTGTCAGCCTCTTGCAAATCGCATTTTCCCATGGTTTTAGCTCTCAACCGACCAAAATATGATATTACAAGGACAATAGAAAGAGAAAAATAAACTAGAATTACTTTTAATCTTGATTGCATGACCGGGGTGTTTTCAGTGACGATGTTATTTATACCAAACTTTAATATTTTACAATTTACTTTTTTTCATAATAGAATATTTACGAGTATATTTTTTATTCAGTACTTATCATATTGAACAACATAGTAATGTTCCTCAATATCAGTTATTCTTATTTTTGTTATATAGTGTATATATCCCTAAAAGAGATCTACATTGTCCTAAGTTTAAGTTATATTCTTTAGAAAACTTGTCCTAATGTATACATTGCCTCTTAACAAGTTCTTGAAAGAAGTACCCTAAAATACAAAAAAGTTTAAAGAACTAAAAAATTGCGTGGCTCGTTTAAATAATTTTTGACAATTGCATGAGTGTACTCTCTCTCTCTCCCTCCTCTATGTCTGTATCTCTCTCTCACTGTGTTTATGTATAATTTAATACCCTTAAATATCTTGGTGTTCATGTATATTTTAATGCTTGCAAATATCTTGGTAGAAATATGTAGATACATCATATATTCTAAAAAATATCTTAACAGTGGTTTATATTGTATGATTAGGTAAGAAACATTATAGTTTTAGATTACAAATTGAACCTTTTTGGCATGCTTGTTTACTGGTTGTTCATGGTTAAATGTGTCCTACAAGTTACAATGGATTCAATAATAATTTGTAACGAGTGCATTATCTGGACTTGGTACTGAAAGTAATATGCTAATAGTAATCACTAATGAACACAATAATACAGTGGGTTTTACTACTTTTGCATACATAAAATCTGATTATTCACAAAATATGTCTAGTATCAGCGCTCCTACCGTGCATGAATTTAAACATGAAAATCTAGTCACCATAGGTTTCAATACAATCTGTACGGCATCGATTAGAGAGAGAGAGAGACTACCAATCTAGCTAAACTTGCTGGCATTGACGTTGGTCAGATCGTTTTGTCCATATGTGGTAACTTATAAAGATTAAGATTGTAGTAAAGAAAGAAAGGCATAACTCTAACACCTACACCTAAATCACACAAAGCTTACTTAACATAACTCTTTTTAATGGTGCATGGTATAGTTGATATCCTAGGATCTCCTAACCTGTCAAGAATTCCAGCTTTGAAAGAATAGTTTTCAAGCATAGTAGATATCTCTTTAGTAAGTATCTTTCTTTTTGTTAGTAACAATATCTTTCATATACTTGGAATAAAACAGAAAATCAATAGCTTCAGTCGAAGAGATTTGCGAATAAAGATCACTAAGAACAACAGACTTTTCAAATATTTCATCATCTTTACTTTTGTGAACATCACTAGGAAAAATCATAGTGTTTTGACCCATGGTTCTCTTTCTCTACCATACCTAATAGTTTGTTTAATCTTCCTAGGTTGAATCACAAGAGAGATGAGCTGAAACATAGCACCACTATAGAATCATCAATGATTGATAATGCTAGAGCCCTAGGGTATTATACACAAATGCAACCATCATATATGGATATGGTATTATGTATGACAATTATCCACTATACGTCTTCAAATTTATATTTAGAGTTTTTAGATCAAGGACGGTGATCTCTCCACATGTTACATACCCAATGCCCCTTGAGCACTATAGATAGAGGACCATTGCTTCACCCCTTATATCAACAAACATTGTCCTTCTATGATCAATATTTGAACACAAAATTCTAGAGGTTTAATACTAAGTCGTTATCATCTAACATATATAGTGTTTCACATGGTGAAGCTGAATCAACATCTGCATCTTTATTGTATCAAAGATAATTTTGAGTTAAATGATGTAATTATTATTTAATATTTTTACAGTACAAAATTATAGCTCATCAAGTTATGGGAATCTTTCACAAAATGATTAATTAGATTGAGATATTATCTGTAAAGAAGAACATTTGTTGCCCAATGGTTTAAATAGCATACAACTAGAAATATGTGACCCAACTTTGTGCCCAATAAATATAATGTTAATATAAAAATACTTTGATGTTGTAATGAACATGTGTATAAATATAAATATTGTTAGCATATTGCTCGCGTAGTTATATGTTTGTCTTGGAGAAGCAGTGTTATAAACATATACCTTGAACCGTGCTTGAGCTGAAACCATCAAATGCTGAACAATCTCATAGGGCTCATAACTTTATAAATAATAATAATAATTCTCCTGCTAGAGCATAAATTAGGTGCGTTTAAGCTTTGATGTACAACAAGCGCCTCAACCTTGCTTTTATAGTTGGTGCCGCGTCTGTAGTTTTGCTATGGACGAGGTGGTACTGAATTTAGATTGATATGTGTTGCAATGGTATTAAGCTGAAAATATGGCTGCAAATTTCTAAAAATTGATTACATGGGCCACTACAGAAGAGATGCATCTGACCCATGGTGTGGTTTATGGGTTGTAGAAATTTCTTCCATTCACTTTCAAGAGGATGAGTCCTGGACTATCTACTGGGTCGAAATGATAGAGAATTAAGGGCACACCACCCTGAGCAATTTTAAAAAAAAGTAGTTCATTGCATAGTAGACCACCCCTAACAAGCTTAGTAGCAAACATATTTGAGCTCGAGCTTTGCATCAAGCTTGAACTCGCCATGCTAAGGTCTCGAGTCGAATATAAGCTGAGTCTTTAGTGCATCAAGCTCGAACAATTTGTTGATTTCCAATATTTTTGACAGGCCTATATCTGGACGAACACCTTTGTTAAGAAAATACCCACACGAATTTCTTGCATTAGAGCCCATAACACCTTGGTCAATTTGCAAAAAGTAGTTTTTAGCATGTATTTCTAAAATTTAGAACCCCATTACTCCGGTTATGATAAGATAATTACAATATTAATATAGTTTAAAAACAATCATAATCATAACTTTTTATTTCACTGCAATGTTAACAATTTCATCCATGCATTGGATTATAAAAAATGAAACACACGAGTAATTCTTACCATGTATTGCGCTCAGCTAGGGTTTCCCCTGCCTCTAGCCGGTACCGCTGCCGGTCCGCCTCATCTCTCCAATGGTCGCATGCACTGTTTAAGAAATCTTCCGATTCAGCGATTTATCATCCGATTTATTGCTACTCATGGGGTGACCAATAAGATTATGCCTTACCTTCACCATTTATCGTTTGGGCCGATTTATCACTCTGACAAGCGATTTATCAGGAATATACTGATAAATTGGGCCTATTCCTAACATTATGTTTGCAAAATGTATGTTTATTTGCGTTTTGTGGACCTTGTTATGCAGTATGTACTATTGTCCTTTTTTATTTGTCATCATACGAGGATTCAAAGGCTAGCAATCGTGGTAACACTTCTGTCCAATATTGTTTTGGTGTTGAATATAGCATATTTTAGTGTTGGGAACCTGGGATTTGCAAAAAAATGGCCGATTAATAATCGACCGATAAAATCGATTAATCGGCCAATTTCCGATTAATCTCTAATCCCAGCTGACCGAGACGCTAACAATAAGCGATATCCTCAACATTGGTCGTAGGACCATGGAGGCATGGTGGATCCCGACCCTTGCCAGCGGGAGGGCTCCATTTAGGTCTTTTTTCGAGTTCTGTTAGAGTTTGTGCCATGGTCAAGAAGACGAGGTGGCATCGGCTTCCTGAAGATGGAATAAGGTCCTCCCTGCCTAGCCCCCGCCCTGACAGTGCTTCTAGCATCGTCGAAGGGCGTGTGGAGATGTGTCTCCGATGGATCTCGTGAGATCTGTTCGACATTTGTCTTCGGTGGGTCCGTTTGGATTTGGTCTTCGTTCGTCTACATCTGTGTGTGTTTGCAGATTAGATCCTTCTGATCTACGCTTCTCTTCATTGGCGGCGGTTGCTGTTTTGGTGTGCTGGTCCTGTGGGGCCTTAAGACGATGACTTTCTGACTATTTACTTCAACAATGTTTGCCTGACTTCAATGAAGGATGGGCGATGACGGCGACATGTCTACGCCTCGCTCCAGGGATTGTAGTCATTGCTAGGTGGTTTACGGAGCTGGATGTAATTTTACTTCTGGTGTTCTTTGTACTACCTTGACAGTTGATGAATAGATCGGAAATTTTCTCGCAAAACAATAATAATCCTACCATGTATTCTTTTAATCCAGATTCTAGTTTGTTTTCTTACAAAGAAATATTTTTGTGGAAAAGGGAAATGCATTTTGTTGATTTCCTAATATTAATTTTCAAATGCCAAACCAACGAGAACAATTCCATACATACAACAAATGAAATCAACAAAATTTATAGTTGTTTTCCACTAACTTGTAAAATGCTAACAAGGATACCGCACAGTGAGTGACATAATGATGGAAATAGTGCAAGACCAAATCTACAATGCTACAGAGTGTACAACACACGTGAAGCATCTACACTGATGTCAAGACGGAAGCCAATATTGCATAAAGATAGAGTACATAGCCAATAATCATCATGTAAATTTACACTCGTTTCCTAAGATGAATCGATCCACGCGTGGCCATCATCAGTAGGAACTTTCGGGCCATCCCACTTCAGATGAAGTACCTAACATTGCAATCCAGTGGCGCATATGATCGATTTATCGCCAACCATGGTATAGTCCAACGTTTTCAGACATTGATGTGTGTGGAAAGGCCAGCATGGTATAGCAAGTTAGTCCAACTGCAAATTAATTCTAAGCTTGTTATTTTGATAATCTGCGACCACAAAGGCACCATAAATAGCTGATGAGGTGCTTCATCCTCCTTGCATCTATACTGACATACTGCCAGTTATCCACACATCTCACATGAAGTTCTTCCTGATGATCCTTCTCCTTTCTCTTGGCTTTCACGTTGCAACCAGCATCACTGGTGATAGCCAACTCCTATACCCTGACTTCACTGGCAGTAACATCACCGTCGATGTAACTGCTACAATCACATTGAAAGGACTCCTTGAGCTGACTAATGGCACAACTAATCGCAAAGGCCATGCATTCTACCCAACTGCATTGTACTTCCACAAATCACCCAATGGTATTGTGAAATCCTTTTCAATCACCTTTGTGTTCGGCATCCGCTCTAGCTATCCCAGCATGACCCAACTGTTGGGAATCGTTGCATGGAAAAACAAAAAAATTCTACGCCCACGCAATGATCTATCCATGGAGATACATAGCAACGAGGGGGAGAGTGTGTCTACGTACCCTCATAGAACGTAAGCGGGAGCGTTTCACAACGCGGTTGATGTAGTCGAACTTTCTTCGCGATCCACCGATCGAGTACCGGACGTACGGCACCTCCGAGTTCTGCACACGTTCATCTCGGTGACGTCCCTCGCCTTCTTGACCCAGCAAGACGTCGAGGTAGTAGATGGGTTCCGTCAGCACGATGGCGTGGTTACGGTGATGGTGAAGTGATCTCCGCAGGGCTTCGCCTAAGAACTACGAAAATATGACCGGGGGAGTAAACGGTGGAGGGGGGCGCCGCACACGGCTAGGAAATTGTCTGGTGTGTGCTAGGGGCGCCCCCACATATATATAGGTGGGAGGGGAGGGGAGAGGCCAGGAGGCGCCCCAAGTAGGACCGAATACTACTTGGGCTCCTCCCAAGCCGCGCGCCCCTCCCAGCCATATATATAGGAGGGGGAAGGAAAGAGGGAAAGGGGAAAGGAAGGGGGAATCCTATTCCCTTTCTTTCCTTTCCTCCTTCCCCTTTACTTCTCCACCTTGGCCGGCCCATATGGGGGGTGCACCAGCCCCTTGTGGCTGGTGTGTTTCCTCTCTTAGCCCATAAGGCCCATATCTTTTGCCGAGGGTGCCCGGAACCCCTTCTGGTGTCCGGATATGTACCCGGTACCCTCCGGAACACTTCCGGTGTCCGAATACTATTGTCCTATATATCAATCTTTACCTCTCGACCATTTCGAGACTCCATGTCATGTCCGTGATCTCATCCGGGACTCCGAGCAACATTCAGTTACCAAATCACATAAATCATATAATACTATATCGTCATCAAACGTTAAGCGTGCGGACCCTATGGGTTCGAGAACTATGTAGACATGACCAAGACACCTCTCCGGTTAATAACCAATAGCGGAACCTGGATGCTCATATTGGCTCCGACATATTCTACGAAGATCTTTATCGGTTGAACCGTTATGACAACATACGTAATTCCCTTTCTCCATCGGTATGTTACTTGCCCGAGATTCGATCGTCGGTATCTTCATACCTAGTTCAATCTGGTTATCGACATGTCTCAATACTCGTTCCGTAATACATCTTCTCGTGACTAAATCCTTAGTCGTTTGCTTGCAAGCTTATGATGTGTATTACCGAGAGGGCCTAGAGATACCTCTCCGATACTCGGAGTGACAAATCCTAATCTTGATCTATGCCAACTCAACAGACACCTTCGGAGATACCTATAGAGCATCTTTATAATCACCCAGTTGCGTTGTGACGTTTGATAGCACACAAGGCATTCCTCTGGTATCCGGGACTTGCATAATCTCATAGTCTAAGGAATATGTATTTGACATGAATAAAGCAATAGCAATAAAACTGAACGATCATTATGCTAAGCTAACGGATGGGCCTTGTCCATCACATCATTTTACTAATGATGTGATCCCATTCATCGAATGACAACCCATGTCCATGGTTAGGAAACCTTAACCATCTTTGATCAACGAGCAAGTCTAGTAGAGGCTTAGTAGGGACACTATGTTTGTTTATGTATTCACACATGTATTTAGGTTTCCGATCAATACAATTCTAGCATGAGTAATAAACCTTTATCATGAATAAGGAAATATAAAATAACAACTTTATTATTGCCTCTAGGTCATATTTCCTTCAGTCTCCCACTTGCGCTAGAGTCAATAATCTAGATTACATAGTAATGAATCTAACACCCATGGTGTCTTGGTGCTGATCATGTTTTGCTCGTGGAAGAGGCTTAGTCAACGGGTCTGCCACAGTCCGATCCGTATGTATCTTGCAAATTTCTATGTGTCCATCCTTGACTTGTTCAAGAATGGAGTTGAAGCGTCTCTTTTTATGTTTGGTTCTCTTGTGAAACCTGGATTCCTTCGCCAAGGCAATTGCTCCAGTGTTGTCACAAAAGATTTTCATTGGACCCGATGCACTAGGTATTACACCCAGATCGTATATGAACTTCTTCATCCAGACTCCTTCATTTGCTGCTTCCGAAGCAGCTATGTACTCCGCTTCACACTTAGGTCCCGCTGATAATCCCCGAGTGCAGGGAATCATCGTAGCAATTTCCAAAGGTGGAAGTGATAAGTATGGAGTGTCGAACCCACAAGGAGCTAAAGGTAAGATCAATATTCTCTCAAGCCCTATCTGCCACTGATACGACTCTATGTACACCGAACGTTTGCTTCCGACTAGAAACGAGAAATAAAACTACGTTGTGGGTATGAAGAGGATAACTTTGCATGATATCGAAGAGCTAAAATATAAAAGTAGGTGCTGTTATCATAAAGTTAGAATATATTACTAAATATTATAAATAGCGAGTGTGGAATAATGGTGGATCGGTGTGCGGAATTATCCTAGGCAATTGTTAACAAGACCGGTAGTCGTCATTGCAATTCATATGAGGAGAGGCATAAGCTAACATACTTTCTCTTCTTGGATTATATGCACTTATGATTGGAACTCTAGCAAGCATCCGCAACTACTAAGGATCATTAAGGTAAAACCCAACCATATCATTAAAGCATCAAGACCTCTTTATTCCCATACGCAACAACCCCCTTACTCGGGTTTAAGCTTCTGTCACTCTAGCAACCCACTATAAGAAAATCATTAATGTATTGCAACACCCTACAGCGGGAATCCCTCACGCTTGCGCGACAAGGAGGGCACAATAGGACATCACCAAAATAAAACATACAACTCGTACCAATCTAGATCATCAATCAACCCAAGGACAAAAGGTATCTACTCAAAACATCATTGGATCATAATATGTGGCATAAAGCACCATGTTCAAGTAGGGATCACAACGGGGTGCGGGAGAGTGGACCGCGTAAAATAGATGAGGATGGTGATGTTGATGAAGATGATCACCGCGGCGATGATTCCCCTCCCGATGGCACTCCGGCGCCGCCGAGAGAGAGGAGGAGAGGTTCTCCCCCTTGTGCTTCCTCCTCCATGGCCTCCCCCTAGATGGGGAGAGGTTCTCTCTCTGGTCCTTGGCCTTCATGGTGATGATGGCCCCTCCGGAATCCTACTCCATGGCCTCCGGTGATGATGGCCCCCTCCCACAGGGTGCCAGAGATGGCCTAGATTGATTTCTCGTGGCTACAGAGGCTTGCGGCGGCGGAACTTCCGATCTAGGTTATTTTCTACGGGTTTCTGTATTTATAGGAATTTTTGGCGTTGGTTTCACGTCAGGGGGGTGTCCGAGTCGTCCATGAGGCAGGGGCCCACGCCCAGGGGGGTGGGCATGCCCCCCACCGTCGTGGACAGCCCGGGAGTCTTCTGGCCTAACTCTTTTACTCAAGGGGCTTCTTTTGGTCCATAAAAAATAATCAAAAATTGGCGCGTCAATTGGACTCCGTTTGGTATTCCTTTTCTGTAAAACTCAAAAACAAGGAAAAAACAGAAACTGGCACTAGGCTCTAGGTTAATAGGTTAGTCCCAAAAATCATATGAAATAGCATATAAATGCATATAAAACGTCTAAGATGGATAATATAATAGCATGAATACTTCATAAATTATAGATACGTTGCAGACGTATCACCCGCCATGACGCTCTACTGGGAACTGCACCAACTGACAGCTCCACCATTCAATATAAATACATATCTAGTTTGTGACTTAGAGTCATCCGGATCAGTGTCAAAGCTAGCATCGACGTAACCATTTACGACGAGCTCTTTGTCACCTCCATAAACGAGAAACATATCTTGGTCCTTTTCAGGTACTTTAGGATGTTCTTGACCGCTGTCCAGTGATCCACTCCTGCATTACTTTGGTACCTCCCTGTCAGTCTTATGGCAAGGCACACATCTGGTCTGGTACACAGCAGATCATACATGATAGAACCTATGACTGAGGCATAGGGAATGACTTTCATTTTCTCTCTATCTTCTGAAGTGGTCGGGTATTGAGTCTGACTCAACTTCACACCTTGTAACACAGGCAAGAACCCTTTCTTTGACTGATCCATTTTGAACTTCTTCAAAACTTTATCAAGGTATGTGCTTTGTGAAAGTCCTATTAAGCATCTTGATCTATCTCTATAGATCTTGATGCCCAATATATAAGTAGCTTCACCGAGGTCTTTCATTGAAAAACTCTTATTCAAGTATCCTTTTATGCTATCCAGATATTCTATATCATTTCCAATCAACAATATGTCATCTACATATAATATTAGAAATGCTACAGAGCTCCCACTCACTTTCTTGTAAATACAGGCTTCACCGAAAGTCTGTATAAAACCATATGCTTTGAACAACTCATCAAAGCGTATATTCCTACTCCGAGATGCTTGCACCAGTCCATAGATGGATCGCTGAAGCTTGCACACTTTGTTAGCACCTTTAGGATCGACAAAAACTTCTAGTTGCATCATATACAACTCTTCTTTAAGAAATCCATTAAGGAATGCAGTTTTGACGTCCATTTGCCAGATTTCATAATCATAAATGCGGCAATTACTAACATGATTCGGACGGACTTAAGCATTGATAACCCACAAGTATAGGGTATCAATTGTAGCCTCTTTCGATAAGTAAGAGTGTCAAACCCAAGGAGGAGCTAAAGGTAGAACAAATATTCCCTCAAGTTCTATCGACCACTAATACAACTCTACGCACACTTAACGTTCGCTTTACCTAGAACAAGTATGAAACTAGAAGTACTTTGTATGTGTTTGTGGATAGGTTTGCAAGATAATAAAGAGCGCGTAAATAAAAAGTAGGGGCTGTTTAGACAAAGACACAATAAAGTAAATATAGCGAGTGTGGAAAAGTGGTGGTAGGAGTTGCGAAATTGTCCCTAAGCAATTGACTACTTTACTAGACCGATAGCAAGTTTTATGTCGGAGAGGCCACTGCTAGCATGTCATCCCTGACTTGGAATTCTATGCACTTATGATTGGAACTATTAGCAAGAGTCCGCAACTACTAACGTTCATTAAGGTAAAACCCAACCATAGCATTAAGATCTATTAGTCCCCCTTCAATCCCGTATGCATCAATTTCTATGCTAGGTAGAAGCTTCTGTCACTCTTGCCCTCCAATAAATAGTCCTATCAACATACAACTAACCCTATGGTGTGGTCCACACACGTGCTCATATGATGGGCACCAAAGGACAGCAACATAACCATAAGAAAATTAAATCAATCATAGCAATTCATCAACCACCGATAGGACAACGAAAATCTACTCAGACATCGTAGGATGGCAACACATCATTGGATAATAATATGAAGCATAAAGCACCATGTTCAAGTAGAGGGTACAACAGGTTGCGGGAGAGTGGACCGCTGTAGATAGAGGGGGAAGGTGATGGAGATGTTGGTGAAGATGGTGGAGGTGTTGGTGAAGATCGCGGTGATGATGATGGTGGCCACGGCAGCGTTCCGGCGCCACCGGAAACGAGGGGGAGAGGGGCCCCCTTCTTCTTCTTCTTCCTTGACCTCCTCCCTAGATGGGAGAAGGGTTTCCCCTCTGGTCCTTGGCCTCCATGGCATGGGAGGGGCGAGAGCCCCTCCGAGATTGGATCTGTCTCTCTATCTCTCTCTGTTTCTGCGTTCTGGTATTCTGCCCTTTCGCCGTTTCTTACATATCCGGAGATCCGTAACTCCGATTGGATTGAAACCTTCGCCAAGTTTTTTCTCTCCGAAAATTAGCTTTCTTGCAGCCAAAGAAGAGCAGCAACGCCTTACGGGTGGCCCACGAGGGCCAGGGGGCGCCCAGGGGGGCAGGCGCGCCCCCTGCCTCGTGGCCACCTCGGGCACTGTCTCGCGTTGATTCTTCTTCACATATTCTCCAAATATTCCAAAAATATTCTACGTCCGTTTGGATTCCGTTTGATATGGGGTTTCTGCAAAACATAAAACATGCAACAAACACGAACTGGCACTGGGCACTGGATCAATATGTTAGTCCCAAAAATAGTATAAAAAGATGCCAAAAGTATATGAAAGTTGTTTAATATTGGCATGGAACAATAAAAAATTATAGATACGACGGAGACGTATCATCATCCCCAAGCTTAATTCCTGCTCGTCCTCGAGTAGGTAAATGATAAAAAAGATAATTTTTGATGTGGAATGCTACCTAGCATAATCTTGATCATGTATCTAATCATGGCATGAATATTAAGACACGAGTGATTCAAAGCAATAGTCTATCATTTGACGTTAAGACAATAATACTTCAAGCATACTAATAAAGCAATCGTGTCTTTTCAAAATAACATGGCCAAAGAAAGTTATCCCTACAAAATCATATAGTCTGGCTATGCTCCATCTTCACCACACAAAGCATTCAAATCATGCACAACCCCGACGACAAGCCGAGCAATTGGTTCATACTTTTTAACGCGCTTCAGCCTTTTCAACCCTCACGCAATACATGAGCGCAAGCCATGGATATAGCACTATGGGTGGAATAGAATATGATGGTGGAGGTTGTGTGGAGAAGACAAAAAAGGAGAAAGTCTCACATCAACGCGGCTAATCAACGGGCTATGGAGATGCCCATCAATTGATGTCAATGTGAGGAGTAGGGATTGCCATGCAACGGATGCACTAAGAGCTATAAGTGTATGAAAGCTCAAACTGGAAACTAAGTGGGTGTGCATCCAACTTGCTTGCTCATGAAGACCTCGGGCATTTGAGGAAGCCCATCATCAGAATATACAAGCCAAGTTCTATAATGAAAATTCCCACTAGTATATAAAAGTGATAACTCAAGAGACTCTCTATATGAAGAACATGGTGCTACTTTGAAGCACAAGTGTGGTAAAAGGATAGTAACATTGCCCCCTTTTCTTTTTTGTTTCTTTTTTTTCTTTTTATCTTTTTTTTGCGGGCTTCTTTGGCCCCCTTTTTTATTTAGGCTTCTTTGGCCTCTCTTTTTCATGGGGCAATGCTCTAATAATGATGATCATCACACTTTTATTTACTTACAACTCGATATTACAACTCGATACTAGAACAAAGATATGACTCTATATGAATGCCTCCGATGGTGTACCGGGGTATGCAATGATCTAGCGTAGCAATGATATCAAAAAACGGACAAGCCATGAAAACATCATGCTAGCTATCTTACGATCATGCAAAGCAATATGACAATAAATTCTCAAGTCATGTATATGATGATGATGGAAGTTGCATGGCAATATATCTCGGAATGGCTATGGAAATGCCATGATAGGTAGGTATGGTGGTTGTTTTGAGGAAGATATAATGAGGCTTATGTCTGATAGAGCGTATCGTATCACGGGGTTAGGATGCACCGGCGAAGTTTGCAGCAACTCTCGAGGTGAGAAAGGGCAATGCACGGTACCGAAGAGGCTAGCAATGATGGAAGGGTGAGAGTGCGTATAATCCATGGACTCACATTAGTCATAAAGAACTCATATACTTATTGCAAAAGTTTATTAGCCCTCGAAGCAAAGTACTACTACGCATGCCCCTAGGGGGATAGATTGGTAGGAAAAGACCATCGCTCGTCCCCGACCGCCACTCATAAGGAAGACAATCAATAAATACCTCATACTCCAACTTCGTTACATAACTGTTCACCATACGTGCATGCTATGGGAATCACAAACCTCAACACAAGTATTTCTACTAATCCACAACTACCCACTAGCATAACTCTAATATCACCATCTTTATATCGCAAAACTATTGCAAGGAATCAAACATATCATATTCAGTGATCTACAAGTTTTATGTAGGATTTTATGACTAACCATGTGAATGACCAATTCCTGTCATCTCTCTAAATAGATATAATTGAAGCAAGAGAGTTTAATTCTTTCTACAAAATATATGCCCACGCTCTAACAAATATAAGTGAAGCAAAAGAGCATTCTACAAATGGCGGTTTTCTATGTGAAGAGAAACAGGCAATCCAAACTTCAAATGATATAAGCGAAGCACATGAAGCATTCTATAAAGCCATACTCAAAAGATTTAAGTGAAGTGCAATGAGCATTCAATAAATCAACCAAGGACTATCTCATACCAGCATGGTGCATAAAAGAAAAGTGAAAACTAAATGCAAAAGACGCTCCAAGATTTGCACATATCGCATGAACAAAACGAATCCGAAAACATATCGATAATTGTTGAAGAAAGAGGGGATGCCTTCCGGGGCATCCCCAAGCTTAGACGCTTGAGTCTCCTTCAATATTTACTTGGGGTGCCTTGGGCATCCCCAAGCTTGAGCTCTTGCCTCTCCTTCTTCTCCTCACATCGAGACCTTCTCGATCATCGAACACTTCATCCACACAAAACTTCAACAGAAAACTCGGTAAGATCCGTTAGTATAATAAAGCAAAGCACTACTGTAAGTACTGTTGCAAACTAATTCATATTTTGTTTTTGCATTTTATCTACTGTAATATAACTTTTCCATGGCTTAATCCACTGATATAAATTGATAGTTTCATCAAAACAAGCAAACTATGCATCAAAAACAGAACAGTCTGTAGAAATCTGAACATTAACCATACTTCTGGTACTTTAACAATTCTGCCAAAATTAGGAAAAATAAAAAAAAAATTATAGAAAGCAGTGCAAAAAGTTTCAGAACCATTTGATGTTCCAGTAAAAAATTAAAAATCGCGCACTACAGCCAAAGTTTCTGTCCTGCACCGTACAAACCAACAAGCATTGTAAACGTGCTAAAGGCAAACCTTGGTACATTATTTTTATAATACAATGGAATTGTACAAGGGGATAATTATTTTTGTTGAAAAGTTTCTGTAATCAAGATTCACAAAGTTTTCGTGAGCATGAACAAAGTTCAAGGCTAGCTCCCACTTTAACAATGCTCGTCTTTCTCACTTTCGCTTTCCTTTTTGAAAAAGTTTTAGGTTCCCCTCTTTATTTTTTTGTTTTTAAACTATATAAAAGCACTCAACAGAAATAAATGACTCTCTAAAACTTCCGGGTTGTCTCCCTGGCAGCGCTTCCTTTAAAGCCATTAAGCTAGGCATATAGTGCTCAAGTAATGGATCCACCCGGATCCCAAGGTATATCAAAGCCAATTTTAATTAGCAATGATTTGGCATTTAGTAGTGAGCACAAAGCAACATATATCAAGCAATGACGAAGTCTAACTCTCTTCCTATGCATCGGCATGTCATAAAAGAACAATTCATGCACACATAGTAAAGGCCAATGCATAGTATAAACAGTTTCTTGCAATTTTATCATGTTGGAAACATAGAGAGGTGGAGATGTAGTTCCCCTCTCATAATAATTGCAAGTAGGAGCAGCAAGCACATGCATATTATATCTATCAAAATCATCATGTGCAACGGTAAAAGGCAACCCATCAATGTAATCCTTAATAAAGGCAAACTTCTCCGATATAGTGTAGTCGGGAGAATTCAAAAAGATAATAGGACTATCATGTGTGGGTGCAATAGCAACAATTTCATGTTTAACATAAGGAACTACAACAAGTTCATCTCCATAAGCATAATTCATATTGGCATCTTGGCCACAAGCATAGCAAGCGTCTTGATCCAGTAAAAGTTTCCCTTTTTGAGATATGCAATGTCGCACATAACAAGCATGCTCATCTAAAGATTTGCCCTCAACTAAGCTAGTTGGGGTTTCAGCACGAGCACATAAGGATCGAAGATGATCCAAGTAAAAAAGCTTCAGGAGTGTGCTAGATTTTGAGTGGTTCTTCAACCATTGGTTCAGTGGGTACAACTAATTTTTTTGGTATTTTGCGTTTCCTACCCATAACTAAAGATAGAAAACAACTAAGAACAGTAAATAAAAATTACTTAGTGATAAAGCAAACAAGCACACACAAGAATATTCACCCCACGCAATGACTCCCCGGCAACGGCGCCAGAAAAAGGTCTTGATAACCCACAAGTATAGGGGATCAATTGTAGCCTCTTCCGATAAGTAAGAGTGTCGAACCCAACGAGGAGCTAAAAGTAGAACAAATATTCCCTCAAGTTCTATCGACCACCGATACAACTCTACGCACGCTTAACGTTCGCTCTACCTAGAACAAGTATGAAACTAGAAGTACTTTGTATGTGTTTTTGGATAGGTTTGCAAGATAATAAAGAGTGCGCAAATAAAAAGTAGGGGCTGTTTAGATAAAGACACAATAAAGTAAATATAGCGAGTGTGGAAAAGTGGTGGTAGGAGTTGCGAAATTGCCCCTAAGCAATTGACTACTTTACTAGACCGATAGCAAGTTTTATGTGGGAGAGGCCACTGCCAGCATGTCATCCCTGACTTGGAATTCTATGCACTTATGATTGGAACTATTAGCAAGCGTCCGCAACTACTAACGTTCATTAAGGTAAAACCCAACCATAGCATTAAGATATATTGGTCCCCCTTCAATCCCGTATGCATCAATTTCTATGCTAGGTAGAAGCTTCTGTCACTCTTGCCCTCCAATACATAGTCCTATCAACATACAACTAACCCTATGATGTGATCCACGCGCGCGCTCATATGATGGGCACCAAAGGACAGCAACATAACCACAAGCAAATTAAATCAATCATAGCAATTCATCAACCACCGATAGGACAACGAAAATCTACTCAGACATCATAGGATGGCAACAGATCATTGGATAATAATATGAAGCATAAAGCACCATGTTCAAGTAGAGGGTATAGCGGGTTGCAAGAGAGTGGACCGCTGTAGATAGAGGGTCGAAGGTGATGGGGATGTTGGTGAAGATGGCGGAGGTGTTGGTGAAGATCGCGGTGATGATGATGGTGGCCACGACAGCGTTCCGGCGCCACCGGAAACGAGGGGGAGAGGGGCCCCCTTCTTCTTCCTCTTCTTCCTTGACCTCCTCCCTAGATGGGAGAAGGGTTTCCCCTCTGGTCCTTGGCCTCCATGGCATGGGAGGGGCGAGAGCCCCTCCGAGATTGGATCTGTCTCTCTGTCTCTATCTCTTTCTGCGTTCTGGTATTCTGCCCTTTCGCCGTTTCTTATATATCCGGAGATCCGTAACTCCGATTGGATTGAAACCTTCGCCAAGATTTTTTTTCCGAAATTAGCTTTCTTGTGGCCAAAGAAGAGCAGCAACCACCTTACGGGTGGCCCACGAGGGTCAGGGGCGTGCCCAGGGGGGCAGGCGCGCCCCCCTGCCTCGTGGCCACCTCGGGCACTGTCTCGCGTTGATTCTTCTTCCCATATTCTCCAAATATTCCAAAAATATTCTCCGTCCGTTTTTATTTCGTTTGGATTCCGTTTGATATGGGGTTTCTGTGAAACATAAAACATGCAACAAACAGGAACACGCACTAGGCACTGGATCAATATGTTAGTCCCAAAAATAGTACAAAAAGATGCCAAAAGTATATGAAAGTTGTATAATATTGGCATGGAACAATCAAAAATTATAGATATGACGGAGACGTATCAAGCATCGCTACGGGTGAGAAAGACTCATCGTAGTCAACCCCTTTAACTTGTCGAAAACATTTTGCAACAAGTTGAGCTTTGTAGACAGTAACATTACCATCAACTTTAGTCTTCTTCTGGAAGATCCATTTATTCTCTATGGCTTGCCGATCATCGGGCAAGTCCACCAAAGTCCACACTTTGTTCTCATACATGGATCCTATCTCAGATTTCATGGCCTCAAGCCATCTGTCGGAATCTGGGCTCATCATCGCTTCTTCATAGTTCGTAGGTTCGTCATGGTCTAGTAACATGACTTCCAGGACAGGATTACCGTACCACTCCGGTGCGGAACGTGCTCTGTTTGACCTACGAGGTCCAGTAGTAACTTGATCTGAAGTTTCATGATCATCATCATTAGCTTCCTCACTAGTTGGTGTAGGCATCACGGGAACGGATTTCACTGATGTGCTACTTTCCAATTCGAGAGAAGGTACAATTACCTCATCAAGTTCTACTTTCCTCCCACACTTCTTTCGAGAGAAACTCCTTCTCTAGAAAGGTCCCATTCTTGGCAACAAAGGTCTTGCCTTCGGATCTGTGGTAGAAGGGGTACCCAATTGTTTCCTTAGGGTATCCTATGAAGATGCACTTCTCCGATTTGGCTTCAAGTTTATCAGGCTGAAGCCTTTTGACATAAGTGTCGCAACCCCAAACTTTAAGAAATGACAGCTTAGGTTTCTTGCCAAACCACAGTTCATACAGGGTCGTCTCAACGGATTTAGACGGTGCCCTATTTAATCTGAATGCAGCTGTCTCTAATGCATAACCCCGAAATGATAGTGGTAAATCGGTAAGAGACATCATAGATCGCACCATATCTAATAAAGTACGGTTACGACATTCGGACACACCATTACGCTGTGGTGTTCCAGGTGGCGTGAGTTGTGAAACTATTCCACATTGTTTTAAATGAAGGCCAAACTCGTAACTCAAATATTCACCTCCGCGATCAGATTGTAGAAACTTTATTTTCTTGTTACGATGATTCTCCACTTCACTCTAAAATTCCTAGAACTTTTCAAATGTTTCAGACTTGTGTTTCATTAAGTAGATATACCCATATCTGCTCAAATCATCTGTGAAGGTCAGAAAATAACGATACCCGCCGCGTGCCTCAACACTCATCAGACCGCATACATCGATATGTATTTTTTCCAGTAAGTCATTGGCTCGCTCCATTGTTTCGGAGAACGGAGTTTTAGTCATCTTTCCCATGGGGCATGGTTCACTAGTATCAAATGATTCATAATCAAGTGATTCCAAAAGTCCATCTGCATTGAGTTTCTTCATGCGCTTTACACCAATATGACCTAAACGGCAGTGCCACAAATATGTTGCACTATCATTATCAACTTTACATCTTTTGGCATCAATATTATGAATATGTGTATCACCAAAATCAAGTTTCAACAGAAATAGACCACTCTTCAAGGGTGCATGACCATAAAAGATATTACTCATATAAATAGAACAACCATTATTCTATGATTTAAATGAATAACCGTCCCGCACTAAAAAAGATCCAGATATAATGTTCATGCTCAACACTGGCACCAAATAACAATTATTCAGGTCTAAAACTAATCACGAAGGTAGATGTAGAGGTAGCGTGCCGACGGCGATCACATCGACCTTGGAACCATTCCCGATGCGCATCGTCACCTCGTCCTTAGCCAATCTTCGTTTAATCCGTAGCTCCTATTTCGAGTTACAAATATGAGCAACTGAACCAATATCAAATACCCAGGTGCTACTACGAGCATTAGTAAGGTACACATCAATAACATGTATATCAAATATACCTTTGTTCATTTTGCCATCCCTTCTTATCAGCCAAATATTTGGGGTAGTTCCGCTTCCAGTGACCAGTCCCTTTGCAGTAGAATCACTCAGTTTCAGGCTTGGGTCCAGCTTTGGGCTTCTTCTCGGGAGTGGCAACTTGCTTGCCATTCTTCTTGAAGTTCCCTTTCTTTCCCCTGCCCTTTTTCTTGAAACTAGTGGTCTTGTTAACCATCAACACTTGATGCTCCTTCTTGATTTCTACCTCCATAGCCTTAAGCATTGCGAAGAGCTCGGAAATTGTTTTGTTGACCCCTTGCATATTATAGTTCATCACGAAACCTTTGTCTCTTGGTGGCAATGATTGAAGAACTCTGTCAATAACACAATCAACTGGAAGATCAACTCCCAGCTGAGTCAAGTGATTGTAATACCCAAACATTTTGAGTATGTGTTCGTTGACAGAACTGTTCTCCTCCATCTTGCAGCTATAGAACTTGTTGGAGACTTCATATCTCTCAACCCGGGCATTTGCTTGAAATATTAACGTCAACTCCTAGAACATCTCACATGTTCCATGACATCCAAAAATGTCTTTGAAGTCCCGATTCTAAGTCGTAAAGCATGGCACACTGAACTATCGAGTAGTCATCAGATCGAGCTTGCCAGGCGTCCAAAACATTAGCATCTGCTCCTGCAGCAGGCCTTTCACCAAGCGGTGCATCAAGGACATAATTCTTCTGTGAAGCAATGAGGATAATCCTCAAGTTACGGACCCAGTCCGTGTAGTTGCTATCATCATCTTTCAACTTAGCTTTCTCTAGGAACGCATTAAAATTCAGGGGAACGGTAGCACGGGCCATTGATCTACAACATAGATATGCAAATACTATCAGGACTAATTTCATGATAAATTAAGTTCAATTAATCAAATTACTTAAGAACTCCCACTTAAATAGACATCCCTCAAGTCATCTAAGTGATACGTGATCCAAATCAACTAACCGATGTCCGGTCATCACGTGAGATGGGGTAGTCATTAATGGTGAACATCTCTATGTTGATCATATCTACTATATGATTCACGTTCGACCTTTCGGTCTCCATTGTTCCGAGGCCATGTCTGTACATGCTAGGCTCGTCAAGTTTAACCCGAGTATTCCGCATGCGCAAAACTGTCTTCCACCCGTTGTATGTGAACGTAGAGTCTATCACACCCGATCATCATGTGGTGTCTCAACACGATGAACTATCGCAACAGTGCATACTCAGGGAGAACACTTATACCTTGAAATTTAGTGAAGGGATCATCCTATAATGCTACACTACTGGAATTAGCTTATTTGCCGTCTGCCAGTTCTTTGCCGTCTGCTAGCTGACGGCAAAGAAGGTATTTGCCGTTCGCTTAAAAAACGGACGGCAAAGAACTGGCTGATGGCAAAGAAGGATTTTGCCATCAGCCAGTTCTTTGTCATCCGCTAGCTGACGGCAAAGATTCTTTGCCGTCAGCTGGCTGACGGCAAAGAGTGAGGTGGCCCCACTTACGAGCTGATTAGATAAAACTTAACGGCTCCCCTCTTTGCCATCCGCTAGCGGACGGCAAAGCACGGCGGACGGCAAAGACCTAACTTCACTAACCTAACTAACGGCCGAGCTCCCCACCCCCTTCCTCTCTGTTTCTCTCCCTCTCTCCTCCCGACGACCAGATCGACCCCCCGCCGCCCCCTCGCCGCCCGGCGCCCC
>NC_057799.1:34421341-34451548 GCF_018294505.1 Triticum aestivum
CTGAGCTCCACTGCCCCGGAGCCCTGCCACCCCCGTCGCCACCGCCACCCCCGAGCTCCGGTGAGTTATTTTTTCTGTTTTTTCTTTTTTTCTATTTAATTGTTTGTATTAGATTTAGGTCTACATATGTGTTAGTGTTAGTGTTAGATTTAGTGCTAGATATGTGTTAGTGTTAGATTTAGTGCATGGGTTTTAGATAATTAGTTATATTATTAAAAGAAGTAGAAAAAAGATGAAAAAAGAAGAAGAAGAAAAGAAGAATATGTAGAAGGGGAAAAAGAAGAGAAGGAAAGAAGAAGAAGAAAGGAAAGAAGAAGAAGGATAGAAGGAAACACCCCGACCCCTGACCCCGGCAGACGGCAAAGAATGCCCACATTTGCCTACAGCAGCAGACGGCAAAGGCTTGTCCCGCAGTGACGTCCAGCTGACGTCATTCGGCGGACGGCAAAGGCCGGATGCTCTTTGCCGTCAGCGGCGGGCGGCAAAGGCTTCCGTTAGCCGCCTAACGGACTAACAGCGCATTTATTGCCGTCAGCTTTCTTTGCTGTCAGCCGCTGATAGCAAAGGCCCCTTTGCCGTCCGCTTCAAAAAGCAGACGGCAAAGAAGCTCTTTACCGATCCCTACTTTGCCGGAGCCTTTTGCCGTCCACGGCAGATGGCAAACGCCTTTGCCGTCCGCCATCCTTGCCTTTGCCGTCTGCCGTGGCAGACGGAAAAGTAGCTGATTCCTGTAGTGCTACCGCCGTACTAAGCAAAAATAAGATGCATAAAAGATAAACATCACATGCAATCAAAATATGTGACATGATATGGCCATCATCTTGTGCTTTTGATCTCCATCTCCAAAGCATCGTCATGATCTCCATCGTCACCAGCTCGACACTTTATCTCCATCGTAGCATCGTGGTCGTCTCGCCAACTATTGCTTCTACAACTATTGCTAGCTCATAGCAATGAAGTAAAGCAATTACATGGCATATGCATTTCATACAATAAAGAGACAACCATACGGCTCCTTCCGGTTGCCAGATATCTTACAAAACATGATCATCTCATACAATAATGTATATCTCATCATGTCTTGACCATATCACATCACAACACATACCCTGCAAAAACAAGTTAGACGTCCTCTACTTTGTTGTTGCAAGTTTTACGTGGATGCTACGGGCTTCTAGCAAGAACCGTTCTTACCTACGCATAAAACCACAACCGTGTTTCATCAAGTTTGCTGTTTTAACCTTCTTCAAGGACCGGTCATAGTCAAATTTGATTTAACTAAAGTAGGAGAAACAGACACCCACCAGCCACCTTTATGCAAAACTAGTTGCATGTCTGTCGGTGGAACCGGTGTCATGTACGTGGACATGTAAGGTTGGTCCGGGCCGCTTCATCCCACAATACCGCCGAATCAAAATAAGACATTGGTGGTAAGCAGTATGGCTATCACCGCCCACAACCCTTTGTGTTCTACTCGTGCATATCATCTACGCATAGACCTGGCCCATGATGCCACTGTTGGGAATCGTTGCATGGAAAAACAAAAAAAATTATACGCACACGCAATGATCTATCCATGGAGATGCATAGCAACGAGGGGGAGAGTGTGTCTACGTACCCTCGTAGACCGTAAGCGGAAGCGTTTCACAATGCGGTTGATGTAGTAGAACTTTCTTCGCGATCCACCGATCGAGTACCGAACGTACGGCACCTCCGAGTTCTTAACACGTTTAGCTCGGTGACGTCCCTTGCCTTCTTTATCTAGCAAGACATCGAGGTAGTAGATGGGTTCCGTCAGCACGACGGCGTGGTGATGGTGAAGTGATCTCTGCAGGGCTTCGCTGAAGCGCTATGAAAATGTGACCGGGGAAGTAAACGGTGGAGGGGGGCGCCGCACACGGCTAGACAATTGTCTGGTGTGTGCTAGCCCCCCCCACATATATATATATAGGTGGGAGGGGGAGGGCAGAGGCCAGGAGGCGCCCCAAGTAGGACCGAATCCTACTTGGGCTCCTCCCAAGCCGCACGCCCCCTGCCATATATATCGGAGGGGGAAGGAAAGAGGGGGGAGGGGGAAGGAAGGGGGAATCCTATTCCCTTTCTTTCCTTTCCTCCTTCCCCTTTCCTTCTCCACCTTGGCCGGCCCATATGGGGGGAGCACCAACCCCTTGTGGCTGGTTTGTTTCCCCTCTTGGCCCATAAGGCCCATATCTTTTGCCGGGGGTGCCCAGAACCCCTTCCGGTGACCCGATATGTACCCGGTACCCTCCGGAACACTTCTGGTGTCCGAATACTACCGTCCTATATATCAATATTTGCCTATCGACCATTTCGAGACTCATCGTCATGTCCATTGTCTCATCCGAGACTCCGAACAACACTCGGTCACCAAATGACATAACTCATATAATATTATATCGTCATCGAATGTTAAGCGTGCGGACCCTACGGGTTCGAGAACTATGTAGACATGACCGAGACACCTCTCCAGTCAATAACCAATAGCGGAACCTGGATGCTCATATTGGCTCCTACATATTCTACGAAGATCTTTATCGGTCGAACCGTTATGACAACATACGTAATTCCCTTTGTCCATCGGTATGTTACTTGCCCGAGATTCGACCGTCGGTATCTTCATACCTAGTTCAATCTCGTTACCGGCAAGTCTCTTTTCTCGTTCCGTAATACATAATCTCGTGACTAACTCCTTAGTCATTTGCTAGCAAGCTTATGATGTGTATTACCGAGAGGGCCCAGAGATACCTCTCCGATACTCGGAGTGACAAATCCTAATGTTTATCTATGCCAACTCAACAGACACCTTCGAAGATACCTATAGAGCATCTTTATAATCACCCAGTTACGTTGTGACGTTTGATAGCACACAAGGCATTCCTCTGGTATCCGGGAGTTGCATAATCTCATAGTCGAAGGAATATGTATTTGACATGAAGAAAGCAAGAGCAATAAAACTGAATGATCATTATGCTAAGCTAACGGATGGGTCTTGTCCATCACATCATTCTCCTAATGATGTGATCCTGTTATCAAATGACAACTCATGTCCATGGTTAGGAAACCTTAACCATCTTTGCTACTCTAGTAGAGGCTTACTAGGGACACTATGTTTGTTTATGTATTCACACATGTATTAAGGTTTTCGATGAATACAATTCTAGCATGAACAATAAACCTTTATGATGAATAAGGAAATATAAAATAACAACTTTATTATTGCCTCTAGGGCATATTTCCTTCACCAACATGGCTTGGCCTTCGTTGTCGCACCAAGCAAGAACTTCTCAGACGCATTGCCCAATCAATACCTAGGTCTCACAAATACTATGAAAAACAGCAGCCCAACCAACCATTTCTTTGTTGTTGAGCTCGACACCGCCCTAACCATTGAAATCCAAGAAATCAACGCCAACCACATAGGCATAGACATCAATAGCCTCAACTCCGCAAAGTCCTACTACGCAGGCTATTATGATGACAGGAGTGGTAGCTTCCAAAATCTAAGTCTTAGTAGTGGCGAAGCAAAGCAAGTACAGGTGGAATACAACGGCGAAGAAAAGCAAATCAATGTGACCATTGCTCCCGTTGAAATGGCGAAACCAGCACGGCCATTGATCTCATACACCTACGACCTCTCAACAGTGTTGCAAGAGCCGGCATACATCGGCTTCTCTTCATCCACAGGTCCAGTCGACTCACAACACTACGTGCTCGGCTGGAGCTTGAACATGAACAGACCAGCTCCAGCACTCGACATCACGAAACTACCCAAGCTACCCCGCGAGGGCCCAAAACCTCGATCAACACTCTTGGAAACCATCCTACCAATAACAACCGCAACATTCATTATTGTTGCATGTGCTATCACAATTTTACTTGTGAATAGGAAACTGCGGTACTCCGAGCTAAAAGAAGATTGGGAAGTTGACTTTGGGCCACACCGGTTCTCATACAAGGATTCGTATCATGCCACTGAAGGATTTAAGAGCAAGCACCTACTAGGTGCTGGAGGATTCGGCAAGGTATACAAAGGAGTGCTCCCGTCATCTAAATTAGATGTTGCCGTGAAAAAGGTGTCCCATGAATAAAGGCAGGGTATGATAGAGTTCATTGCTGAGGTTGTCAGCATTGGCCACATTCGACACAGGAACCTTGTTCAGTTACTTGGCTACTTCAGGCGAAAAGGTGAACTCCTTTTAGTATATGAATACATGTCAAATGGTAGTCTTCATAAGTATCTGTACTATGATGAGTACAACACCACACTGAATTGGGCCAGGATGTTTCAGATCATGAAAGACATTGCAACAGGTCTTCTCTACCTCCATGAGAAGTGGGAGAAAGTTGTCGTCCATCGTGATATTAAGGAAGGTAATGTGCTTCTTGATAGCGAAATGAATGGGCGCCTAGGTGATTTTGGCCTCGCAAGATTGTACGACCATGACACCGACCTACAGGCAACACATGTTGTCGATACCATGGGGTATCTAGCCCCAGAATTCATACGCACAGGCAAGGCATCCCCACTCACAGATATTGTTTGCTTTTGGCGCTTTCCTTCTTGAAGTCACATGCGGGCAAAGACGAGTGAACAACAATACAGAATATAATCAAGAGGTGCTAGTTGACTGGGTTCTTGAGCAGTGGCACAAAGGATCACTCATAGAGATAGTAGACACCAAGCTACAAAGTGATTATAATGTTGATGAAGCATGCTTAGCACTAAACCTAGGACTATTGTGCTCACACCCATTTACCAGTGTAAGACCTAACATGCAGCAAATCGTACGGTACCTAGATGGTGATCTGCCACTCCCAGAGTTGACACATACATACATGAGCTTCAGCATGCTCTCTCTAATGCAGGATGAAGGGTTTGACCCATACACAATGTCATACCATTCTTCACAGGCAAGCATAGGCACAATATTTGGCATTTTAGGAGGAAGATGATATGCATGGTGCTTATTGCTATGATATATCATCGTTTGCATGCCACCCATTAAATTTAGTACTAACTCATGTAATGTTGGGGTTAGGTACATTTCAGGGGGCTTTTTCTTTCTGTGAGAGTGATGTACAATTGCTTATAGTGTGATGTTTGACTTCTAATATGTATATGAAAAGGCTACCCTTGTATTAGTGGGTTGGTTCACATGTGTTATTCAGTTTCTTATGCATATGTAATTGTCAACTGTTTAATGCTGGGCTCCTACAGAGTAAGTCTTTGTTCAGAAGTGTTACTTGGAGACTAGTTTGTTCAGAGGAGTTATTTGGAGCTCTGGCGACTTGGAGGACAGTTTATGCTGACCCCTTTTGAGGACCCCCCGTGAGAGATCTTTATTTCAGAGCCAAGTCTTTTTGTTTTTGTTGAATTTTCATCCTTCTGGCCACTCATCTGGCCAATTGTAAATATTGCTCCCTACCTATCATAATGAAAAAGCTAGCAATTGCTGACTTCCCTTCAAAAAAAGTTTGCTGGTGTAAATAAAAAATGAAAAATGAAAATCAGTTAGGGGCAATTCCCTATCCAACTTAAGTGACACAATTCTTACTTCAGCTTTAGTCAAGTAGTTTGTTGGTGTAAAGTGAATTGAGTCACGTACCCGAAAGTGCTTTTGTTGCTAATACTATTGGGAAACATAGCATGCAATTTCAAAAAAATTCCTACGCTCACGCAAGATCTATCTAGGAGATGCATAGCAATGAGAGGGGGAGAGTGTGTCCACGTACCCTCGTAGAACGAAAGCGGAAGCGTCTGATGTAGTCAAATTTCTTCTCGTTCTGACTGATCAAGCACCGAACGTACGGCACCTCCGAGTTCTGCACACGTTCAGCTCGATGACATCCCTCGAACTCTTGATCCAGCAAAGTGTCGAGGGAGAGTTCCGTCAGCACAACGGTGTGGTGACGGTGATGGTGAAGTGATCCACGCAGGGCTTCACCTAAGCACTACGTGAATATGACCGGAGGCGTAAACTTTGGAGGGGGGCGCCGCACACGGCTAGGAATCAATGTTGTTATGTTCTAGCAATGCCCCCAAATATATATAGGTGGGAGAGGGAGGGGAGCAGTGAGGGGCGCCCCAAGTAGGAGGGATCCTACTTGGGCGCCTCCCCCAAGTCGGCCTCCCCCAAGTCGGCCTCCCCCCTTCCATAAGTATCGGAGGGGGAAGGAAAGAGAGGGGGGAGGGAAGGAAACGGGGAGGCCGAATCCTCCCCTTTCCTTCTCCCTTCCCTCCTTTCCTTCTCCTCCTATTTTGGCCTATATGGGGGCGCACCAGCCCCTTGTGGGCTGGTCTGTCCCTCTCTTCGCCCAATAAGGCCCATATCTTTGCCGGGGTTGCCAGGAACCCCTTTCGGTGACCCGATATGTACCCGGTACCTTCCGGAACACTTCCGGTGTCCGAACACTATCGTCCAATATATCAATCTTTACCTCTCAAGCATTTCGAGACTCCTTGTCATGTCCGTGATCTCATCCGGGACTCTGAACAACATTCGGTCACCAAATCACATAACTCATATAATACAAAATCGTCATCGAACGTTAAGCGTGCGGACCCTATGGGTTCGAGAAATATGTAGACATGACCGAGACACCTCTCCGGTCAATAACTAATAGCGGAACCTGGATGCTCATATTGGCTCCTACATATTCTACAAATATCTTTTATCGGTCGAACCGTTATGACAATATACGTTATTCCCTTTGTCCATCTGTATGTTACTTGCCCGAGATTCGATCATCGGTATTTTCATACCTAGTTCAATCTCGTTACGGGCAAGTCTCTTTACTCGTTCTATAATACATCATCCCGCAACTAACTCATTAGTCACGTTGCTTGCAAGGCTTCTTATGATGTGCATTACCGAGAGGGCCCAGAGATACCTATCCGATACTCGGAGTGACAAATTCTAATCTCGATCTATGCCAACCCAACAAACACCTTCGGAGATACCTGTAGAGCATCTTTATAATCACCCAGTTACTTTGTGACATTTGATAGCACATAAGGTATTCCTCCGGTGTAACATCCCAAAATTCTAAATTTTGGAATGTTATAATAAACAGATAGATTGGATTGATTGTTTGATTGATTGACTGAAAGTGAGTGGAATTCGAAATCTTTTGAAAGTTAAATGAGAGGGAATAAAAGGACTTTCCCAAACTTTCATTTTTCTTTTATGATCTCCATGAATTCAAATTCTTTTCACCACAAAACCCTGGAGAGAAGATGACATGACTTCTTCCATTTATTTAAATGAAAAGGGGTGTTGAAAATATTTGAATTTCATTTGAGAATATTTCCAATTCTAAACTTTATGCAACTCAATGATTTTCACGAGCGAAGATAAAATGACTTCTTCAAAACATATGAAATATGAGTTGGGAGTTTCAAAGGATATATTCAAAGTCCCATTGAAATTATTTTTCAATATTGGAGTTATTTGAGTTTTATTCAAATTATTTTTCTTCAAAAATAAAATATACAGAAATTAGGGTAAAATGATTCCCTACATCAGAAAATTGGAGAAAAATAAATTTGAAATCATTTTGGTATTTTTAAAATGATTTCTATTGGATTTTATTAAGGCAGCAACACTGTTTATTAAAATTTTTGTGGATTTTATTTGACTCTACAAAAATGTTCATGTTGTAGGAAATCTTTTTCTGAAAATTTTGATATATTATATGCCTATATAATATTTTCATTTTCTTTTGTTTTTATTATTTCTTTCTCTGTTTTTGTTTAAAAACCCTCCCCTCCGACTGGGCCGGCCCAGTTCCCAGGCCAGGCCGCGGCCCAGCCCAGCTCGCCCGTCGCCCCGTCCCCGATCTCCCGCAGGAGACCGGGTCCCGCATGGGAGCGCCGCCGCCGGAGTCCGGCCGGACTCCTTTGCCCCCTCGCCCACGCAACACCCGCCCCTCCCCTGGCCTTTATAGGGCGAGATCCGCCGCCCCGCCCTCTCTCCTCTCTCCCCACGCGCCGCATCCCGCCGCCGCCGACAAGAGCCGCCGCCGCCGCCCCGCTCCGTCCCGTCGCCGTGGACCACCGTCGACGCCGCCATCCTCCTCGCCTCGCCGCGCCGCCCCTCCCCGTCCACTCCGCTCTCGCCGCGGGCCACCAAAGCCGCCGCTCCGGTCGAGCCCGAGCTACCTGCCGCCCTTCTCCGACGCCGGCGAACCCCGCCACCGCCGACCCGGTCCGCCGCCGAAAACCGCCGGTTTTCGATGAAAACCCCACCGGTATAAACCGTGAACCGCCCCGGTTTATTTTTTTCGTTTTTGGTTTTATTAAGAAAACCTAGATCTGTTTTTTTTAGGTTTTACTAAACTGCGAACGTCCACTGTTTAGATCCTATAAACGAACGTTCACTATTTAGTTTTTTCTTTTTCTGTTATTTTCGGCCAGGGACCTAGTAGCAATTTGTTTTTCTTACAGAATAGCCCCTGGTTTTCAAACACTCATAACTTTTTACTCGTTTGTCCAAATCCAACGAAACCAACGCCCACTTTTTCGTTATGATCTCCTCTATCCAGTAAAACAACTTAAACATGTTTTTGAAAGTTTTAAAATTTGAATTCAAACAGATTTGTATTCAAACTTCTTTTGTTCATAACTTAAGTTCCGTAACTCCGTTTGAGTTGATTCTTTTTGCAAATCGAAGCTCTTGACCTAAACTTTCTGATAAGGCCAAATTCACATAATTTTGGTACTGTTAGAAATTGTTTTATGTTGCAAGAGTTAATTGCTTGGTTTTGAAGTTTTCCGAATTGTTTTCCTCGTTCTTTCTGATCTTTTGAGTGATTGCTTATGTGTGGTTACTATTGCTTGCTTACGATAGATTGACCGGAGTGTGACGAGTAGATCTATCAAGAGTTTTGAGTGCGAATCATCTTCATCAACATTGCAGGCAAGTTCACACTTTGATCATATCTCTTTCATACCCAGTTTTTATTGCATTAGATCAATCCTCAAACATTGCATGATTAGGATCTAATTAAATTGTGGGAACTGGGAAGTAGTTGAGGTAGTACCTATTACCTGTTTTAATTATCAAACCCTTGGGAGTTACTTCTACGTTGCTATTATGTTGTCATGCTATGCTCGTAGACGTGGATTGGGTTTGAGAGATATTCATGACAGATGTGAGATCGTTAATAATGGTTTACTTAAGGTGGCAACTAAAACTCACATCTGGGTGGATTGAGGCACCTGGAGAACCCAGTGTTGCATGTTTGTATAAGGACCGCCACCCAGGCTCAAAGGGATCATAAGATTATTCATGCTAGAAACTTCCGTGTGCAGCCACAAGCTATTATGGGCTCTAGCATAGTTGAGTAAGTTGTGGGAAACCTTTCCATGATGGGCTAGCAGATGTAGGGGATTGTAGGTGTACCGGCCTATCTATCGGTTAAGGGGACCTCTTCGGAAAGACTGTGTCTCGGTCATCCGTTTCTCAAACATCATGCAGTGCGAGAAATCCAACGGAGGAGATCGAGTCTTGTGGGAAAAGTGCACAAACCTCTGCAGAGTGTACAAACTAATCATGGTTAGCCGTGTCCCCGGTTATGGACATCTTGAGTATCTAGTTCTTGGATTATCCCGTTGATCTCATCATGTTACTTTAATTAATATTGTTGGGTTAATGATGATACTTAATTGGGATTGAGATGCTGTCAACCATCTCAATGTTTCACAACCACCATGATAGTTAAATAAAGTTTATTCCTTTGAAGTAGGGAAAAATTGGCTTTTCGCAAAAACATTATAACCATAGAGCTTTTCCACCAGCCATATATGCATGTAGTGATAGCCTTTGTTCATCATTTCTCTATGGTGTGAATTTGCCAGCATATTCCATGTGCTGACCCATTTTCAGGCTGCAACGTTTCATGTTGCAGGATTCTTACGACGAGTAAGTGATACGTTAGGGTTATGATTTCTACACTCAACTTTGCCGTTGGTGTTGATGGGAATCCACAACCTTGTCACTTCCGCTATTTGGATTGAGGTAATAGTATTTACGTTACTTTATACATGTGATTTACCTCTGTTATAAATCCTCGAGTACTGTGTGTGTCAGCATACCGATCCAGGGATGACACTTAAGCACAGAGACTTGATCCATTTGGGTGGGGTCGCTACACTCCGGTAGCCGGGAGTTGCATAATCTCATAGTCGAAGGAATATGTATTTGACATGAAGAAAGCTATAGAAATAAAATTGAATGATCAATATGCTAAGCTAACGGATGGGTCTTTTCCATCACATCATTCTCCTAATGATGTGACCCCATTCATCAAATGACAACACATGTCTATGGTTAGGAAACTTAACCATCTTTGCTTAACGAGCTAGTCTAGTAGAGGCTTACTAGGGACACGGTGTATTGTCTATGTATCCACACATGTATCAAGTTCCCGGTTAATACAATTCTAGCATGAACAATAAACATTTATCATGATATAAGGAAATATAAAATAACAACTTTATTATTTCCTCTAGGGCATATTTCCTTCAGTCTCCTACTTGCACTAGATTCAATAATCTAGTTCACATCACCATGTGATTTAACACCAATAGTTCACATCTTTATGTGATTAACACCCATAGTTCACATCACGATGTGACCAACACCCAAAGGGTTTACTAGAGTCAATAATCTAGTTCACATCGCTATGTGATTAATACCCAAAGAGTACTAAGGTGTGATCATGTTTTTCTTGTGAGAGAAGTTTAGTCAACGGGTCTGACACATTCAGATCCCTATGTATTTTGCAAATTTATATGTCTACAATGCTCTGCATGGAGCCACTCTAGCTAATTGCTCCCACTTTCAATACGTATCCAGATTGAGACTTAGAGTCATCTAGATTAGTGTTAAAGCTTGCATCGTCGTAACCCTTTACGACGAACCCTTTATCACCTCCATAACCGAGAAACATATCCTTAGTCCTCTAAGGATAATTTTGACCGCTGTCCAGTGATCTACTCCTGGATCACTATTGTACCCTCTTGCCAAACTCATAGCAAGGCACACAACAGGTCTGGTACACAGCATGACATACTTTATAGAACTTATGGCTGAGGCATAGGGAATGACTTTCATTCTCTCTTTATCTTCTGCTGTGGTCGGGTTTTGAGTCTGGCTCAACTTCACACCTTGTAACATAGGCAAGAACCCTTTCTTTGACTGATCCATTTTGAACTCCTTCAAAATCTTGTCAAGGTATGTACTCATTGAAAGTCTTATCAAGCGTCTTGATCTCTTTCTATAGATCTTGATGCCCAATATGTAAGCAGCTTCACCGAGGTCTTTCATTGAAAAAGTCTTACTCAAATATCCTTTTATGCTATCCAGAAATTCTACATCATTTCCAATCAACAATATGTGATCCACATATAATATCAGAAATGCTACAGAGCTCCCACTCACTTTCTTGTAAATACAGGCTTCACCATAAGTCTGTATAAAACCATACGCTTTGATCACCTTATCAAATCGTATATTCCAACTCCGAGATGCTTGCACCAGTCCATAGATGGATCGCTGGAGTTTGCACACTTTGTTAGCACCTTTAGGATCGAGAAAACCTTTTGGTTGTATCATATACAACTCTCCTTTAAGAAATCCATTAAGGAATGAAGTTTTGACATCCATTTGCCTGATTTCATAAAATGCGGCAATTACTAACATGATTCGGGCATACTTAAGCATCGCTATGAGTGAGAAAATCTCATCGTAGTCAACACCTTGAACTTGTCAAAAACCTTTCGCAACAAGTCGAGCTTTGTAGACAGTAACATTACCATCAGCGTCAGTCTTCTTCTTGAAGATCCATTTATTCTCTATGGCTCGCCGAACATCGTGCAAGTCAACCAAAGTCCATACTTTGTTCTCATACATGGATCCTATCTTAGATTTCATGGCCTCAAGTCATTTTGCGGAATCTGAACTCATCATCGCTTCCTCATAGTTCTTAGGTTCGTCATGGTCTAGTAACATGACCTCCAGAACAGGATTACCATACCATTCTGGTGCAGAACGTGCTCTGGTTGACCTACGAGGTTTGGTAGTAATTTGATCCAAAGTTACATGATCATTATCATTAGCTTCTTCTCTAGTTGGTGTAGGCATCATAGGAATGGTTTTCTGTGATGAGCTATTTTCCAATTCGAGAGAAGGTACAATTACATCATCAAGTTCTACTTTCCTCCCACTCACTTCTTTCGAGAGAAACTACTTCTCTAGAAAGGTTCCATTCTCAGCAACAAAGATCTTTCCTTCGGATCTGTAGTAGAAGGTGTACCCAATTGTTTTCTTAGGGTATCCTATGAAGATGCACTTCTATGATTTGGGTTCGAGCTTATCAGGCTGAAGCCTTTTGACATAAGTGTCGCAACCCCAAACTTTAAGAAACGACAGCTTAGGTTTCTTACGAAACCACAGTTCATACGGTGTCGTCTCAACGGATTTAGATGGTGCCCTATTTAACGTGACTGCAGCTGTCCCTAATGCATAACCCCAAAACGATAGTGGTAAATCGGTAAGACACATCATAGATTGCACCATATCTAATAAAGTATGATTACGACGTCCGGACACACCATTACACTGTGGTGTTCCAGGTGGCCTGAGTTGTGAAACTATTCCACATTGTTTTAAATGAAGGCCAAACTCGTAACTCAAATATTCATCTCCGCGATCAGATCGTAGAAACTTTATTTTCTTGTTACGATGATTCTCCACTTCACTATGAAATTCCTTGAACTTTTCAAATGTTTCAGACTTGTGTTTCATTAAGTAGATATACCCATATCTGCTCAAATCATCTGTGAAGGTCAGAAAATAACGATACCCGTCGCGAGCCTCAACACTTATCGGACCGCATACATCGGTATGTATTATTTCCAATAAGTGATTGTCTCGTTCCATTGTTCCGGACAATGGAGTTTTAGTCATCTTTCCCATAAGGCAACGTTCACAAGTATCAAATGATTCATAATCACGTGATTCCAAAAGCCCATCTGCATGGAGTTTCCTCATGCGCTTTACACCAATATGACCTAAACGGCAGTGCCACAAATATGTTGCACTATCATTATCAACTTTGCATCTTTTGGCATCAATATTATGAATATGTGTATCACTACGATCGAGATTCAATAAACCATTTACATTGGGTGTATGACCATAGAAGGTTTTATTCATGTAAACAGAACAACAATTATTCTCTGACTTAAATGAATAATCGTATCGCAATAAACATGATCTAATCATATTCATGCTCAACGCAAACACCAAATAACATTTATTTAGGTTCAACACTAATCCCGAAGGTAGAGGGAGTGTGCGATGTTGATCATATCAACCTTGGAATCAATTCCAACACTCATCGTCACCTCGCCCTTAACTAGTCCCTGTTCATTTTGCAACTCCTGTTTCGAGTTACTAATCTTAGCAACTGAACCGGTATCAAATACCCAAGGGTTACTATGAACACTAGTAAAGTACACATCAATAACATGTATATCAAATATACCTTTGTTCACTTTGCCATCCTTCTTATCCGCTAAGTATTTGGGGTAGTTCCGCTTCTAGTGACAGTTCCCTTTGCAGTAGAAGCACTCAGTTTCAGCCTTAGGTCTAGTTTTGGGCTTCTTCATGGGAGCGGCAACTTACTTGCCATTCTTCTTGAAGTTCCCTTTCTTTCCCTTGCCCTTTTGCTTGAAACTAGTGGTCTTGTTAACCATCAACACTTGATGCTCTTTCTTGATTTCTACCTTCGCTGATTTCAGATCGCGAAGAGCTCGGGAATCATTTTCGTCATCCCTTGTATATTATAGTTCATCATGAAGTTCTAGTAGCTTGGTGATAGTGACTAGAGAACTTTATCAATCACTATCTTATCTAGAAGATTAACTCCCACTTGATTCAAGCGATTGTAGTACCCAGACATTCTGAGCACATGCGCACTGTGTTGGGAACGTAGCAGAAATTCAAAATTTTCTACGCATCACCAAGATCAATCTATGGAGTAATCTAGCAATGAGGGGAAGGGGAGTGCATCTACATACCCTTGTAGATCGCTATGCGGAAGCGTTGCAAGAACGCGGATGAAGGAGTCGCACTCGTAGCGATTCAGATCGCGGTTGATTCCGACCTAAGCGCCGAACCACGGCGCCTCCGCGTTCAACACACGTGCAGCCCGGTGACGTCTCCCACGCCTTGATCCAGCAAGGAGAGAGGGAGAGGTTGGGGAAGACTCCGTCCAGCAGCAGCATGACGGCGTGGTGGTGGTGGAGGAGCGTGGCAATCCTGCAGGGCTTCGCCAAGCACCGCAGGAGAGGAGGAGGACATGGAAGAGGGGGAGGGCTGCGCCAGAACATGGGTTGCTGCTGCCCTCCCACCCCCCACATATATATAGGGGCAAGGGAGAGGGGGGCCGGCCCCCTCAGATCCAATCTGAGGAGGGGGCGGCGGCCAGGGGGGTTGCCTTGCCCCCCAAGGCAAGGGGGGGTGCCTCCCCTTAGGGTTCCCCCAAACCCCCAGGCGCATGGGCCCTGGGAGGGAAGGCGCCCAGCCCACTAAGGGGCTGGTCCCTCTCCACATACAGCCCATACGGCCCTCCAGGTCTGGTGGCCCCTCCTGGTGGACGCCCGGAACCCTCCGGTGGTCCCGGTACATTACCGGTGACGCCCGAAACTCTTCCGGTGGCCAAAACGGGACTTACCATATATAAATCTTTACCTCCGGACCATTCCGGAACTCCTCGTGACGTCCGGGATCTCATCCGGGACTCCGAACAACATTCGGTAACCACGTATATCTATTCCCTATAACCCTAGCGTCATCGAACCTTAAGTGTGTAGACCCTACGGGTTCGGGAACCATGCAGACATGACCGAGACGTTCTCCGGCCAATAACCAACAGCGGGATCTGGATACCCATGTTGGCTCCCACATGTTCCATGATGATCTCATCGGATGAACCACGATGTCGGGGATTGAATCAATCCTGTATACAATTCCCTTTGTCTATCGGTATGTTACTTGCCCGAGATTCGATCGTCAGTATCCCGATACCTTGTTCAATCTCGTTACCGGCAAGTCTCTTTACTCGTTCCATAACACATCATCCCGTGATCAACTCCTTGGTCACATTGTGCACATTATGATGATGTCCTACCGAGTGGGCCCAGAGATACCTCTCCGTTTACACGGAGTGACAAATCCCAGTCTCGATTCGTGCCAACCCAACAGACACTTTCGGAGATACCTGTAGTGCACCTTTATAGCCACCCAGTTACGTTGTGACGTTTGGTACACCCAAAGCATTCCTACGGTATCCGGGAGTTGCACAATCTCATGGTCTAAGGAAATGATACTTGACATTAGAAAAACTCTGAGCAAACGAACTACACGATCTTGTGCTAGGCTTAGGATTGGGTCTCGTCCATCACATCATTCTCCTAATGATGTGATCCCGTTATCAACGACATCCAATGTCCATGGTCAGGAAACCGTAACCATCTATTGATCAACGAGCTAGTCAACTAGAGGCTTACTAGGGACATGGTGTTGTCTATGTATCCACACATGTATCTGAGTTTCCTATCAATACAATTCTAGCATGGATAATAAACGATTATCATGAACAAGGAAATATAATAATAACCTATTTATTATTGCCTCTAGGGCATATTTCCAACAGTCTCCCACTTGCACTAGAGTCAATAATCTAGTTCACATCACCATGTGATTAACACTGACAGGTCACATCACCATGTGACCAACACCCAAGAGTTTACTAGAGTCAACAATCTAGCTCACATCTCTATGTGATTAACACTCAATGAGTTCTGGTTTGATCATGTTATGCTTGTGAGAGAGGTTATTAGTCGATGGGTCTGAACCTTTCAGATCCGTGTGCTTTACGAATATCTATGTCATTTTTGTGGATGCTACCACGCGCTATTTGGAGCCATTTCAAATAATTGCTCTACTATACGAATCCGGTTTACTACTCAGAGTCATCCGGATTAGTGTCAAAGTTCGCATCGACGTAACCCTTTACGACGAACTCCTTTCCACCTCCATAATCGAGAAAATTCCTTAATCCACTAGGTACTAAGGATAAGTTCGACCGCTGTCATGAGATCCTTTCCCGGATCACCATTGTACCCTCTTGACCAACTCATGGCAAGGCACACTACATGTGCGGTACACAGCATAGCATACTATAGAGCCTACGTCTAAAGCATAGGGGACGACCTTCGTCCTTTCTCTATCTTCTGCTGTGGTCAGGTCTTGAGTCTCACTCAATACTCACACCTTGTAACACAGCCAAGAACTCCTTCTTTGCTGATCTATTTTGAACTCTTTCAAAATCATGTCAAGGTGTGTTGTCTTTTGAAAGTATCATCAGGCGTCTTGATCTATCTCTATGGATCTTGATGCCCAATATGTAAGTAGCTTTATCCAGGTCTTCCTTTGAAAAACTCCTTTCAAACAACCCTTTATGCTTTCCAGAAATTTTACATCATTTCGGATCAACAATATATATACTTATCAGAAATGTTGTAGCGCTCCCACTCACTTTATTGTAAATACAAGTTTCTAACAAACTTTGTATAAACCCAAAAACTTTGATCACCCCATCAAAGCGTATATTCTGACTCCGAGATGCTTGCTCTAATCCATGGAAGGATCGCTGGAGCTAGCATACCTTTTAGCATCCTTTAGGATCGACAAAACCTTTCTGATTGTATCACATACAACCTTTCCTTACGAAAACTGGTAAGGAAACTTGTTTTGACATCCATCTGCCAGATTTCATAAATGTAGCTAATGCTAACATGATTCCGACGGACCTAAGCATCGCTACGGATGAGAAAAACTCATCGTAGTCAACTCCTTGAACTTGTGAAAATACTCTTTGCCACAAGTCGAGCTTCATAGACGGTAACATTACCGTCCACGTCCGTCTTCTTCTCAAAGATCCATTTATCTCGGATTTCATGGTTTCTAACCATTTGTCGGAATATGGGCCCACCATCGCTTCTCCATAGCTCGTAGGTTCAGTATTGTCCAACAACATGATATCTCAGACAGGATCACGTACCACTCTGAAGTAGCACGCATCCTCGTCGTCCTACGAGGTTTGGTAGTGACTTGATCCGAAGTTTCATGATCACTATCATAATCTTCCACTTCAATTGGTATAGGTGCCACAGGAACAACTTCCTGTGCCCTGCTACACACTAGTTGAAGTGACGGTTCAATAACCTTATCAAGTCTCCACCATCCTCCCACTCAATTCTTTCGAGAGAAACTTTTCCTCGAGAAAGGACTTATTGCTAGAAGCAATTACTTTTGCTTCCAGATCTGAAATAGGAGGTATACCCAACTGTTTTGGGTTTTCTATGAAGATGCATTTATCCGCTTTGGGTTCGAGCTTATCAGCCTGAAACATTTTTCACATAAGCGTCGCAGCCCCAAACTTTTAAGAAACAACAACTTAGGTTTCTATAAACGGTGTCGTCTCAACGGAATTACGTGGTGCCCCTTTTTAAAGTGAATGCGGTTGTCTCTAATGCCTAACCCATAAACGATAGTGGTAATTTGATAAGAAACATCATGGTATGCACCATATCCAATAGGGTGTAGTTATGATGTTCGGACACACCATCACACTATGGTGTTCCAGGCGGTATTAATTGTGAAACACTTTCCACAATGTCTTAATTGTGTGCCAAACTCGTAACTCAGATATCTCTATGATCATATCATAGACATTTTATCCTCTTGTCACGACAATCTTCAACTTCACTCTGAAATTACTTGAACCTTTCAATAATTCAGACTAGTGTTTCATCAAGTAAATACACTCAGCATCTACTCAAATTATCTGTGAAGTAAGAACATAACGATATCCACTGCATGCCTCAGCACTCATTGGACTGCGTACATCAAAATGTATTACTTCCAATAAGTTGCTCTCTTGTTCCATCTTACTGAAAACGAGGACTTTCAGTCATCTTGCCCATGTGGTATGATTTGCATGTCTCAAGTGATTCATAATCAAGTGAGTCTAAACGATCCATCTGCATGGAGTTTCTTCATGCATATATACCAATAGACATGGTTCGCATGTCTCAATCTTTTCAAAATGAGTGAGTCCAAACCCCCAAGAGGAGGCAGCCAGCCCTAGATCCCATCAAGGGGGCGGCCAAGGGGAGGAGAGGGGGAGGCGCCCCACTAGATGGGCCCTAAGGCCCATCTGGACCTAGGGTTTGCCCCCTCCCACTCTCCCATGCGCCTTGGGCCTTGGTGGGGGGGCGCACCAGCCCACCTGGGGCTGGTCCCCTCCCACACTTGGCCCACGCAGCCTTCTGGGGCTGGTGGCCCCACTTGGTGGACCCCCGGGACCCTCCCGGTGGTCCCGGTACATTACCGATTTCACCCGAAACTTTTCCGGTGACCAAAACAGGACTTCCCATATATAAATCTTTACCTCCGGACCATTCCGGAACTCCTCGTGACGTCCGGGATCTCATCCGGGACTCCGAACAACATTCGGTAACCACGTACATGCTTTCCCTATAACCCTAGCGTCATCGAACCTTAAGCGTGTAGACCCTACGGGTTCGGGAACCATGCAGACATGACCGAGACGTTCTCCGGTCAATAACCAACAGCGGGATCTGGATACCCATGTTGGCTCCCACATGTTCCACGATGATCTCATCGGATGAACCACGATGTCGGGGATTCAATCAATCCCGTATTCAATTCCCTTTGTCTAACGGTATGTTACTTGCTCGAGATTCGATCGTCGGTATCCCTATACCTTGTTCAATCTCGTTACCGGCAAGTCTCTTTACTCGTTCCGTAACTCACATCATCCCGTGATCAACTCCTTGGTCACACTGTGCACATTATGATGATGTCCTACCGAGTGGGCCCAGAGATACCTCTCCGTTTACACGGAGTGACAAATCCCAGTCTCGATTCGTGCCAACCCAACAGACACTTTCGGAGATACCCGTAGTGCACCTTTATAGCCACCCAGTTACGTTGTGACGTTTGGTACACCCAAAGCATTCCTACGGTATCCGGGAGTTGCACAATCTCATGGTCTAAGGAAGTGATACTTGACATTAGAAAAGCTCTGAGCAAACGAACTACACGATCTTGTGCTAGGCTTAGGATTGGGTCTTGTCCATCAAATCATTCTCCTAATGATGTGATCCCGTTATCAACGACATCCAATGTCCATGGTCAGGAAACCGTAACCATCTATTGATCAACGAGCTAGTCAACTAGAGGCTTACTAGGGACATGGTGTTGTCTATGTATCCACACATGTATCTGAGTTTCCTATCAATACAATTCTAGCATGGATAATAAACGATTATCATGAACAAGGAAATATAATAATAACCAATTTATTATTGCCTCTAGGGCATATTTCCAACAGTCTCCCACTTGCACTAGAGTCAATAATCTAGTTCACATCACCATGTGATTAACACTCACAGGTCACATCACCATGTGACCAACATCCAAAGAGTTTACTAGAGTCAACAATCTAGTTCACATCACTGTGTGATTAACACTCAATGAGTTCTGGTTTGATCATGTTATGCTTGTGAGAGAGGTTATTAGTCAACGGGTCTGAACCTTTCAGATCCGTGTGTGCTTTACGAATATCTATGTCATCTTGTGGATGCTACCACGGGCTACTTGGAGCCATTTCAAATAACTGCTCTACTATACGAATCCGGTTTACTACTCAGAGTCATCCGGATTAGTGTCAAAGTTCGCATCGACGTAACCCTTTACGACGAACTCCTTTTCCACCTCCATAATCGAGAAAATTCCTTAGTCCACTAGATACTAAGGATAAGTTCGACCGCTGTCATGTGATCCATTCCCAGATCACTATTGTACCCCTTGACCAACTCATGGCAAGGCACACTTCATGTGCAGTACACAGCATAGCATACTGTAGAGCCTACGTCTAAAGCATAGGGGACGACCTTCGTCCTTTCTCTCTCTGCTGCTGTGGTCAGGTCTTGAGTCTTACTCAATACTCACACCTTGTAACACAGCCAAGAACTCCTTCTTTGCTGATCTGTTTTGAACTCTTTCAAAATCATGTCAAGGTGTGCGTTCTTTGAAAGTATCATCGGGCGTCTTGATCTATCTCTATAGATCTTGATGCCCAATATGTAAGCAGCTTTATCCAGGTCTTCCTTTGAAAAACTCCTTTCAAACAACCCTTTATGCTTTCTAGAAATTCTACATCATTTCGGATCAACAATATGTCATTCACATATACTTATCAGAAATGTTGTAGCGCTCCCACTCACTTTATTGTAAATACAAGTTTCTAACAAACTTTGTATAAACCCAAAAACTTTGATCACTCCATCAAAGCGTATATTCTGACTCTGAGATGCTTGCTCTAGTCCATGGAAGGATCGCTGGAGCTAGCATACCTTTTAGCATCCTTAGGATCGACAAAACCTTTCTGATTGTATCACATACAACCTTTCCTTACAAAAACTGGTAAGGAAACTTGTTTTGACATCCATCTGCCAGATTTCATAAATGCAGCTAATGCTAACATGATTCCGACAGACTTAAGCATCGCTACGGATGAGAAAATCTCATCGTAGTCAACTCCTTGAACTTGTGAAAATACTCTTTGCCACAAGTCGAGCTTCATAGACGGTAACATTACCGTCCATGTCCGTCTTCTTCTTAAAGATCCATTTATCTCAATGGCTTGCCGATCATCGGGCAAGTTCACCAAAGTCCATGCTTTGTTCTGATACATGGATCCTATCTCGGATTTCATGGCTTCTAACCATTTGTCGGAATATGGGCCCACCATCGCTTCTCCATAGCTCGTAGGTTCATTGTTGTCTAGCAACATGACTTCCAAGATAGGATCACACATTACTCTGAAGTAGTACGCATCCTCGTCGTCCTACGAGGTTTGGTAGTGACTTGATCCGAAGTTTCATGATCACTATCATAAGCTTCCACTTCAATTGGTGTAGGTGCCACAGGAACAAATTCCTGTGCCCTGGTACACACTAGTTGAAGTTATGGTTCAATAACCTCATCAAGTCTCCACCATCCTCCCACTCAATTCTTTCGAGAGAAACTTTTCCTCGAGAAAGGAACCGTTTCTAGAAGCAATTACTTTTGCTTCCACATCTGAAATAGGAGGTATACCCAACTGTTTTGGGTATTCTTATGAAGATGCATTTATCCGCTTTGGGTTCGAGCTTATCAGCCTGAAACTTTTTCACATAAGCATCGCGGCCCCAAACTTTTAAGAAACGACAACTTAGGTTTCTCTAAACGGTGGTGTCTCAACGGAATTGCGTGGTGCCCTATTTAAAGTGAATGCGGTTGTCTCTAATGCCTAACCCATAAACGATAGTGGTAATTCGATAAGAGACATCATGGTATGCACCATATCCAATAGGGTGCAGTTATGATGTTCGGACAAACCATCACACTGTGGTGTTCCAGGCGGTATTAATTGTGAAACACTTTCCACAATGTCTTAATTGTGTGCCAAACTCGTAACTCAGATATCTCTATGATCATATCATAGACATTTTATCCTCTTGTCACGACGATCTTCAACTTCACTCTGAAATTACTTGAACCTTTCAATAATTCAGACTTGTGTTTCATCAAGTAAATATTCTCAGCATCTACTCAAATCATCTGTGAAGTAAGAACATATCGATATCCACTGCGTGCCTCAGCACTCATTGGACTGCACACATCAAATGTATTACTTCCAACAAGTTGCTCTCTTGTTCCATCTTACTGAAAACGAGGCCTTTCAGTCATCTTGCCCATGTGGTATGATTTGCATGTCTCAAGTGATTCAAAATCAAGTGAGTCCAAACGATCCATCTGCATGGAGTTTCTTCATGCATATATACCAATAGACATGGTTCGCATGTCTCAATCTTTTCAAAAACGAGTGAGTCCAAAGATCCATCTACATGGAGCTTCTTCATGCGTTCTATACCAATATGACTCAAATGGCAGTGCCACAAGTATGTGGTACTATCATTACTATTTTATATCTTTTGGCACGAACATGTGTATCACTGCGATCGAGATTCATTTTAGGTGCAAGACCATTGAAGGTATTATTCAAATAAACAGAGTAACCATTATTCTCCTTAAATGAATAACCGTATTGTGATAAACATGATCCAATCATGTATATGCTCAACTCAAACACCAAATAACAATTATTTAGGTTTAACACCAATCTCGATGGTAGAGGGAGCATGCGATGCTTGATCACATCAACCTTGGAAACACTTCCAACACATATCGTCATCTCACCTTTAGCTAGTCTCCGTTTATTCCGCAGCTTTTATTTCGAGTTACTAACACTTAGCAACCGAACCGGTATCTAATACCCTGGTGCTGCTAGGAGTACTAGTAAAGTACACATTCATATAATGTATATCCAATATACTTCTGTCGACCTTGCCTGCCTTCTCATCTACCAAGTATCTAGGGTAGTTCTGCTTCAGTGACCGTTCCCCTCATTACAGAAGCACTTAGTCTCGGGTTTGGGTTCAACCTTGGGATTCTTCACTACAGCAGCAAATGATTTGCTGTGTCATGAAGTATCCCTTTTGCCCTTCTAGAAACTAGTGGTTTTACTAACCATCAACAATTGATGCTCCTTCTTGATTTCTACTTTCGCGGTGTCAAACATCGCGAGTTGCTCAAGGATTATCATGTCTATCCCTGATATGTTATAGTTCATCACGAAGCTCTAATAGCTTGGTGGCAGTGACTATGGATAACCATCACTATCTCATCTGGAAGATTCACTCCCACTCGATTCAAGTGATTGTAGTACTCAGACAATCTGAGCACATGCTCAACGATTGAGCTTTTCTCCCTTAGTTTGCAGGCTTAAGAAACTTGTCAGGGGTCTCATACCTCTTGACGTGGGCACTAGTCTGAAATCCCAATTTCAGTCTTCGGAACATCTCATATGTTTTGTGACGTTTCAAAACGTCTTTGGTGCCACAATTCTAAACCGTTAGCATTACGCACCGAACTATCACGTAGTCATCAAAACGTGTATGCCAGATGTTTCGCAACATCTACAGACGACGCTGAGGTTTAGCACACCGAGCGGTGCATTAAGGACATAAGTCTTCTATGCAGCAATGAGGACAATCCTCAGTTCGCGGACCCAGTCCGCATAATTGCTACTATCAACTTTCGACTAAATTTTCTCTAGGAACATATCTTAAACAGTAGAACTAAGGCGTAAGCTATGACATAATTTGCAAAGACCTTTTGACTATGTTCATGATAATTAAGTTCATCTGATTAATGAACTCCCACTGAGATAGACATCCCTCTAGTCATCTAAGTGATACATGATCCGAGTCAAACTAGGCCATGTAAGATCATCACGTGAGACGGACTAGTCATTATCGATGAACATCTCCATGTTGATCGCATCTACTATACGACTCATGTTCGACCTTTCGATCTCTTGTGTTCCGAGGCCATGTCTGTACATGCTAGGCTCGTCAAGTCAATCTAAGTGTTTCGCATGTGTTCCGAGGCCATGTCTATACATGCTAGGCTCGTCAACACCTGTTGTATGCGAACGTTACAATCTATCACACCCGATCATCACGTGGTGCTTCGAAACAACGAACCTTCGCAACGGTGCACAGTTAGGGGGAACACGTCTCTTGAAATTTTAGTGAGGGATCATCTTATTTATGCTACCGTCGTTCTAAGCAAATAAGATGTAAACATGACAAACATCACATGCAAATCATAAAGTGACGTGATATGGCCAATATCATCTTGCGCCTTTTGATCTCCATCTTCGAGGCGCGGCATGATCACCTTCGTCACCGGCATGACACCATGATCTCCATCATCATGATCTCCATCATCGTGTCTTCATGAAGTTGTCTCGCCAACTATTACTTCTACTACTATGGCTAACGGTTAGCAGTAAAGTAAAGTAATTACATGGCGTTATTCATTGACACGCAGGTCATACAATAAATTAAGACAACTCCTATGGCTCCTGCCGGTTGTCATACTCATCGACATGCAAGTCGTGATTCCTATTACAAGAACATGATCAATCTCATCCATCACATATATCATTCATCACATCCTTTTGGCCATATCACATCACATGGCATACCCTGCAAAAACAAGTTAGACGTCCTCTAATTGTTGTTGCATGTTTTACGTGGCTGCTATGGGATTCTAGCAAGAACGTTTCTTACCTACGCAAAAGCCACAATGTGATATGCCAATTTCTATTTACCCTTCATAAGGACCCTTTTCATCGAATCCGATCGGACTAAAGTGGGAGAGACAGACACCCGCTAGCCACCTTATGCAACTAGTGCATGTCAGTCGGTGGAACCTGTCTCATGTAAGTGTACGTGTAAGGTCGGTCCGGGCCGCTTCATCCCACGATGTCGCCGAATCAAGATAAGACTAGTAACGGCAAGTAAATTGACAAAATCGACGCCCACAAATACTTTTTGTTCTACTCGTGCATAGAAACTACGCATAGACCAAGCTCATGATGCCACTGTTGGGGAACGTAGCAGAAATTCAAAATTTTCTACGCATCACCAAGATCAATCTATGGAGTAATCTAGCACCGAGGGGAAGGGGAGTGCATCTACATACCCTTGTAGATCGCTATGCGGAAGCGTTGCAAGAACGCGGATGAAGGAGTCGCACTCGTAGCGATTCAGATCGCGGTTGATTCCGATCTAAGCGCCGAACCACGGCGCCTCCGCGTTCAACACACGTGCAGCCCGGTGACGTCTCCCACGCCTTGATCCAGCAAGGAGAGAGGGAGAGGTTGGGAAAGACTCCGTCCAGCAGCAGCACGACGGCGTGGTGGTGGTGGAGGAGCGTGGCAATCCTACAGGGCTTCGCCAAGCACCGCAGGAGAGGAGGAGGACATGGAAGAGGGGGAGGGCTGCGCCAGAACATGGGTTGTTGCTGCCCTCCCACCCCCCACATATATATATAGGCAAGGGAGAGGGGGGCCGGCCCCCTCAGATCCAATCTGAGGAGGGGGCGGCGGCCAGGGGGGTTGCCTTGCCCCCCAAGGCAAGGGGGGCGCCTCCCCTTAGGGTTCCCCCAAACCCCCAGGCGCATGTGCCCTGGGAGGGAAGGCGCCCAGCCCACTAAGGGGCTGGTCTCTCTCCACATACAGCCCATAGGGCCCTCCGGGGCTGGTGGACCCTCGGAACCCTCCGGTGGTCCAGGTACATTACCGGTGACGCCCGAAACTCTTCCGGTGGCCAAACGGGACTTCCCATATATAAATCTTTACCTCCGGACCATTCTGGAACTCCTCGTGACGTCCGGGATCTCATCCGGAACTCCGAACAACATTCGGTAACCACGTATATCTATTCCCTATAACCCTAGCGTCATCGAACCTTAAGTGTGTAGACCCTACGGGTTCGGGAACCATGCAGACATGACCGAGACGTTCTCCGGCCAATAACCAACAGCGGGATCTGGATACCCATGTTGGCTCCCACATGTTCCACGATGATCTCATCGGATGAACCACGATGTCGGGGATTCGATCAATCCCGTATACAATTCCCTTTGTCTATCGGTATGTTACTTGCCCGAGATTCGATCGTCGGTATCCCGATACCTTGTTCAATCTCGTTACCGGCAAGTCTCTTTACTCGTTTCGTAACACATCATCCCGTGATCAACTCCTTGGTCACATTGTGCACATTATGATGATGTCCTACCGAGTGGGCCCAGAGATACCTCTCCGTTTACACGGAGTGACAAATCCCAGTCTCGATTCATGCCAACCCAACAGACACTTTCGGAGATACCTGTAGTGCACCTTTATAGCCACCCAGTTACGTTGTGACGTTTGGTACACCCAAAGCATTCCTACAGTATCCGGGAGTTGCACAATCTCATGGTCTAAGGAAATGATACTTGACATTAGAAAAGCTCTTAGCAAACGAACTACACGATCTTGTGCTAGGCTTAGGATTGGGTCTTGTCCATCACATCATTCTCCTAATGATGTGATCCCATTATCAACGACATCCAATGTCCATGGTCAGGAAACCGTAACCATCTATTGATCAACGAGCTAGTCAACTAGAGGCTTACTAGGGACATGGTGTTGTCTATGTATCCACACATGTATCTGAGTTTCCTATCAATACAATTCTAGCATGGATAATAAACGATTATCATGAACAAGGAAATATAATAATAACCAATTTATTATTGCCTCTAGGGCATATTTCCAACACACTGGCTGAGCCATTCTCCTCCATCTTGTAGGCAAAGTACTTGTCAGAGGTCTCATACCTCACGACACAGGCATGAGTCTGAAATACCAATTTCAGCTCTTGGAACATCTCATATGCTCCGTGGAGTTCAAAACGTCTTTGCAGCCCCGATTCTAAGCCGTAAAGCATGGCGCACTAAAATATAAAGTAGTCATCATATCGAGCTTGCCAAACATTCACAATGTATGCATCCGCTCCTGAAATAGGTCTGTCACCTAGCGGTGCATCAAGGACATAATTCTTCTGTGTAGCAATGAGGATAATCCTCAGATCGCGGACCCAGTCCGCATCATTGCTACTATCATCTTTCAACTTAGTTTTCTCTAGGAACATATCAAAAAACATAGGAGAGCTACAACGCGAGCTAATTATCTACAACATAATTTGCAAATACTATCAGGACTAAGTTCATGATAAATTAAGTTCAATTAATCATATTACTTAAGAACTCCCACTTAGATAGACATCCCTCAAGTCATCTAAATGATACGTGATCCAAATCAACTAAACCATGTCCGATCATCACGTTAGATGGAGTAGTCGTCATTGGTGAACATCTCTATGTTGATCATATCTACTATATGATTCACGTTCGACCTTTCGGTCTCCATTGTTCCGAGGCTATGTCTGTACATGCTAGGCTCGTCAAGTTTAAACCGAGTATTCCGCATGTGTAAAACTATCTTGCACCCGTTGTATGTGAACGTAGAGCCTATCACACCCGATCATCACGTGGTGTCTCAGCATGAAGAACTGTCACAGCGGTGCATACTCAGGGAGAACACTTATACCTTGAAATTTAGTTAAGGCATCATCTTATAATGCTACCGCCGTACTAAGCAAAATAAGATGCATAAAAGATAAACATCACATGCAATCAAAATATGTGACATGATATGGCCATCATCATCTTGTGCCTTTGAGATCTCCGTCTCCAAAGTACTGTCATGATCTCCATTGTCACCGGCTTGACACCTTGATCTCCATCGTAGCGTCGTGGTCGTCTCGCCAACTATTGCTAATGCATAGTGATAAAGTAAAGCAACTACATGGCGTTTGCATTTCATTCAATAAAGCGACAACCATAAGGCTCCTGCTAGTTGCCGATAACTTTTACAAAACATGATCATCTCATACAATAACATATATCACATCATGTCTTGACCATATCACATCACAACATGCCCTACAAAAACAAGTTAGACGTCCTCTACTTTGTTGTTGCAAGTTTTACGTGGCTGCTAAAAGATTCTAGAAAGAACTGTTCTTACCTACGCATCAAAACCACAATGGTGATTTATCAAGTTTGTTGTTTTAACCATCAACAAGGACCGGCCGCAGTCAAATTCGATTCAACTAAAGTTGGAGAAACAGACACCCACCAGCCACCTTTATGCAAAACTAGTTGCGTGTCTGTCGGTGGAACCGGTCTCATGAACGTGGTCATGTAAGGTTGGTCCGGGCTGCTTCATCCAACAATACCGCCGAATCAAAATAAGACATTGGTGGTAAGCAGTATGACGGCCACCGCCCACAACTCTTTGTGTTCTACTCGTGCATATCATCTACGCATAGACCTGGCTCGGATGCCACTGTTGGGAAACGTAGCATGCAATTTCAAAAAAAATTCTACGCTCACGCAAGATCTATCTAGGAGATGCATAGCAACGAGATGGGGAGAGTGTGTCCATGTACCCTCGTAGACCAAAAGTGGAAGCGTTTGACAACGCGATTGATGTAGTCAAACTTCTTCTCGTTCCGACCGATCAAGCACCGAACATACGGCACCTCCGAGTTCTACACACGTTCAGCTCGATGACGTCCCTCGAACTCTTGATCCAGCAAAGTGTCAAGGGAGAGTTCCATCAGCACGACGGTGTGGTGACGGTGATGGTGAAGTGATCCGCGCAGGGCTTCGCCTAAGCACTACGTGAATATGACCGTAGGCGTAAACTATGTAGGGGGCGCCACACACGGCTAGGAATCAATGTTGTTATGTTCTAGCGGTGCCCTCCCCCCACATATATATAGGTGGGAGAGGGAGGGGAGTAGCAAGGGGCGCCCCAAGTAGGAGGGATCCTACTTGGGCGCCTCCTCCAAGTCGGCCTCCCCCCACTTCCATAAGTATCGGAGGGGGAAGGAAAGAGAGGGGGGAGGGAAGGAAAGGGGGAGGCCGAATCCTCCCCTTCCATTCTCCCTTCCCTCCTTTCCTTCTCCTCCAGTTTCGGCCTATATGGGGGCGCACCAGCCCCTTGTGGGCTGGTCTGTCCCTCTCTTGGCCCAATAAGGCCCATATCTTTGCCGGGTTGCCCGGAACCCCTTCCAGTGACCCGATATGTACCCGGTACCTTCCGGAACACTTCCGGTGTCTGAATACTATCGTCCTATATATCAATATTTACCACTCGACCATTTCGAGACTCTTCGTCATGTCCGTGATCTCATCCGGGACTCCGAACAACATTCGGTCACCAAATCACATAACTCATATAATACAAAATCGTCATCGAACGTTAAGCGTGCGGACCCCATGGGTACGAGAACTGTGTAGACATGATCGAGACATCTCTCCAGTCAATAACCAATAGCAGAACCTGGATGCTCATATTGGCTCCTACATATTCTATGAAGATCTTTTATCGGTCGAACCGTTATGACAACATATGTTATTCCCTTTGTCCATCGGTATGTTACTTGCCGGAGATTCGATCATCGGTATCTTCATACCTAGTTCAATCTCGTTACCGGCAAGTTTCTCTACTCATTCCGTAATACACCAACCCGCAACTAACTCATTAGTCACTTTGCTTGCAAGGCTTCTTATGATGTGTATTACCGAGAGGGCCCAGAGATACCTCTCCGATACTCGGAGTGACAAATCTTAATCTCAATCTAGGACAACCCAACAAACACCTTCGGAGATACCTGTAGAGCATCTTTATAATCACTCAGTTACATTGTGACGTTTGATAGCACACAAGGTATTCCTCAGGTATCCGGGAGTTGCATAATCTCATAGGCAAAGGAATATGTATTTGATATGAAGAAAGCTATAGCAATAAAATTGAATGATCAATATGGTAAGCTAACGGATGGGTCTTGTCCATCACATCATTCTCCTAATGATGTGATCACGTTCATCAAATGACAACACATGTCTAAGGTTAGGAAACTTAACCATCTTTGATTAACGAGCTAGTCTAGTAGAGGCTTACTAGGGACACAGTGTTTTGTCTATGTATCCACACATGTATCAAGTTTCCGGTTAATACAATTCTAGCATGAATAATAAACATCTATCATGACATAAGAAAATATAAAACAACAACTTTCTTATTGCCTCTAGGTCATATTTCCTTCAAATACTACAGTTGAGCTCAGAGAAGAAAACCCAATCCAACAGTAAGCAATGAAGCTGAATATCACGATCATCAAGCATAACCCCAGTTTTTTTTTTCTGAAAACAAGCAAGCATCATTTTAGTTTTTCAACGGCTGCATTACGTAGCACTTTCTAGAGCGCCACCCGCAATTCTTGTTCGGCGATTCTAGAATAGGATTCCTATGTGCCCAAGTTGTCAGGTGGACTTGCAGGCTGCATTTGTTTAGCTGCTCCTATACCATAATTCAATCGGGTTTAGGACATGCCTATGAAAGCAAGACGCCACTCGGCATTCGGCGAGTCATAGGTAATTTCATGCATGTCCCATTATGGTTCATCACTTCGTGTCATAGCGAAGGTCGTGCATCTATGAATTTCTTTCTTCG